>NC_084882.1:5749630-6049630 GCF_023558435.1 Drosophila sulfurigaster albostrigata
TATTAGCTACTTATTTACTATGTGATTACAAATTTAATCAAAGTCAGTAAATATTCTATAGGATAGATACCCAGATTGCGGCTTTTGCTCCTAGTTTTGCGCTTGATCTTATAAGTTTTTTCTCCAAGCAAGACAGTACGTTCCACTCTGCCGTCTTTACATGTAAGCGTTATTTTTATTTGCTCCGCCCAGCGTAGCACCAGACTATTTATCTTTTTTCTTCTGTTTTTCTGGCATAATTCAACGTCCCCAAATTATCGGATGACATTATAAATTTTTTGCAGTTCATGTGATATCGCTTTTTCTTGGATTTAAATTGTTCCACTGCCATTCCATCAGTTATTTTGCCTTTCGTCTGTTCAGACTTTTGATTTTTGGCTCGTGCCAGGTCACGTTGATTTCCGCCTGAAAGTAATAAATTAATAAAGGTTGAAATAAACTTTCGATTTTGATATGCACGCATGTGTACATATCGAAGCAATGCATTTACTAACACCGAAACGAGGGTATAGAAGCGCACCACATACATATACACATAACTAGTTGCTAGTATTTTGAATCGATTTATATTGAAAGATATAAAATACTAATGAAATTATATAAATATTGGAATATTTACTTTGATTCCAAAAGCAAAACTACATTGACAGAATACTCACTGTACAACAATAGAATGAGAACATCAATTCTGGATTTATCCCACTTACGTGTCATTTTGTTACGCTACTGTTGGGCAGCTCCCCTTGCCAATGTAATTTTGATCCAAGTCTTATATATAAATAGACTTTTTACAAGAAAATGTACATACAGTTTGAATTTCTTATTTATCGCGAGGCGATGTATCGGAGGCAGGAAATTGCAACTCCAGGGGTGGGAGGGAGTTTTAAACTGCTCCTCCTGTTAAATAGGAGATGAAAAGGAAACGTCAACTTTTTTCACTAGAGGAGCATGTGGATTTTTTGTTGAGTCGAGGAGTTGATTTTGGATCGAGGTTGGAGACGGTCGGCCGGAAGATCGTGCTGGACGATCTTGACTGTCTTTTCTCGTCTGAGTTGTGACACGGAGTTGAATTGAGAACGAGGTTGGAGACGGTCCACCTAAAGAAGAGTGCCAGTCGATTTTCTTGGCAGGTTGCATTGTGCGTTACTTTTCTTTGTTTGCGAAGCCAACATTAACGTAGAAAAAAAAAGACACTAACGGCGCGCGACATCCAACGAACGATATCACCGCTGGAGCAAAGCCAGAGTGCGGATAACTGCCACCGCAAGACGACACCAGGCATTCCTGACGTCGAGCCACGAGGACAGCCGCCGTTCATCACCAGTGGGAGCATACCAACGATGTGGAGCAGCGGATGCCAGTTGACGCGTCCTACGCCGAACAAAGAGGAGAAGCCAGTCTGAGTGAGTCGAGCTACAGTGTCACCAGGCCCGGCCGGTTCGCCGACAAGTTTTCCGTGCACTCTCGCTCAACAAACTCTTAATAAAAGATTATTAAAACACTGTAGAAATAAATATTATATATATTTACATATATGAAATACAACATCGCACTACATTGAATTTAAAAGAATCGTATTTGAGTGTAAAAGAATTAATGTAGAAAAGAGAATATAATTTGAAGACTCACCTAAAAACTAAACAACAAGAATTTAACTTTGAAGACTAGAGCAATATTTAAATTAGATTAAATTGAATTAAAGACTATAAAACATATTATTTTAATTAGTGAAAAATATAAGAAACATATTAAAAGACAAAACGTATAAAATCATATTAAAGTAAATTAAAATTCCAAAGTAAATTAAATAAAACCATAAATTAAAGTAGAGTACAAATTAAAGTAAAATAAATCAATATTTTGTTGTAAAATGGCAGAGTAGATCCAGATCAACATTTGCCTCTACTGAGATACAAATGTATGGTTGTATTTATAAAAAAAAAGTATATACATATATGAACTATATTATCACCTATCGCCCCTTCACCAAACCTCAAGAGCTCTTAGGCAGGTCAAGGTAGACATTTAAGCGAATCAAGCATACATACATACACCCAAATATGCGTATACATACATACATACATAAATATACCTATCTGTGATCTCTTTACGTAACATATATAAATTGTCCCTACTCCGTTATTATTTCTTTGTTGTTCCGCTTTGTTTGTTTTGTTATTTGCTTTTGCTTCGAATCCTGTTCCGTGTAGCTGTAATGAAATTCGAATATCTATTAATATTATACCTGTAAATAAATTAAATGTTAGTAATTAAGAAAAATTCAGGAATAATATAAAAGTACTTACGTTGAACATGGTTGTGTGAGTCTTCTCAGCATGGAGGGGAGGGAAATTCGACAGCGCTACACCGGATGAGGAGCAGCCACTGATATAGTGGCCAACGCAAAGGGAGATGGCGCCGATGTGGCCATCTCAGGCAGGGTGGGTACGCCGGGGTCCAGCTGTGGCCCTATTCAAATAATAAATGGATCAGTGAGTCGTACATTATTGTCGTTTTCTTTACTTACCGTCGTCAATAGTTTGTTTTGGATTTCCTTTTGTTTAGCGCAATTTCCAATTGCGCGGCAGCTGTTTTGTTTTGTTAGTGATGTGTTTTTTTCTGTTGTAAAAAACAGCTGTTAATATCGGTGGACTTATCGATTGTGCGGACTGCGGGCCAGGGATGGAACTCCACCTGAGTACCGATGAGCCAGCCGGCGCGGCCCCAGGAAGACAACCAGTCCGTAACAAATTTAAATTAATTTTAAAGATATAATTTAATTTTAATAGAATTAAAAATATTTAGATATTTGAGTGAAAAAAATCGATAGTTTATAGTCAGCTAGTCCGTTTACTGCGAATATTTTAGTCTGTGTTGGTAAACGCTGTCTAACTAATGAATATATCGATATTTTGAGGTGTTTTTTTCATTTACCGTTTAACCGCTCTGTTGCATACTAGTTCCCGGGTGGATTGGTTAATGTCGTTTTATTTGAAGTGAACGCTGCAACTTAATGTCAGCATGGACTCCGATATAATGGACTTTTTCGATTTTTCAAAGGAATTCAAGCGAGGGAACGCTTTACAAGGGTGTATAACTGGCGATCCCAAAATTCTAGCCGTGGAGACTAAAGACTCCAATCCGATCAAACGCAAAATGGTTGGCACGGATTATGTGAATGAAATCGCCGAGAAAGAAAAAGAACTCATGAAGAAAGTAAGAAAAAAAGTTTATACACGATGTGTGTATGTATGTATGTTAAAATTTAATGAGTGTGGGTACGGCGAAGTAAATGAATGGAAATTTGACACATTTTTCAAGAATATATGTACATGTATATATATGTATGTTGACTTTACAGTTGGATGGTAACAAGAACAACTTCTCAATGCGCAATAAAACACTTAATGATTTGGATAGTGACGACGATGACGGCGAAATGGAAGAGCAGCCTCGCGTGCGCTCTGATGAAGCCTACTATGAGAAATATCACTTCGATTTAAATCGGGACAAGAATTTGCCCATATATGCACATTGTGGAGAAATTATGGCCGCCATTAATGATAATCCGGTGGTTATATTAAAAGGAGAGACGGGCTGTGGTAAAACTACACAGGTATGCTTTTAATTTACATATTGATTAAATATTCTATGCAGATCTCTGATTTTAACGAAAATATTCTAAATTCCAATAAAGATCTTTGTGGGCGCAAATGAAGTGCGAATGTCGTATCATCTGCGTGTCGTAAGATTCCTCAAGTCGGCAGAGTTGCTTATAAATCGCTAGGCAGTTAAGCTCTTCGTTGAGATTGACTCTCTTTGGCTTCAATTGATGTTATTGGAGTTCATTGCTTTTGCTGTCTTCAGGGTTTGCCAAAATTTCACAAGCACCAAGAAATGCATTCTCTTGTACGAATTGCCAAAAGTAAAAGCTTCTTTGGGAGTTGTGCTAGTCAAAGGGTGCGTGATATAGTTTCTTGACAAAACAGACAAGCGGGTCCCAAGTTTGAAATGTATGGCATAAATTATATGCATGCAATTCGATGAGTTTCCTTCACCATTAGCTCGCCATCAGCAGGCAACTCTCTTCCGTAAGATGCAGCACCGCCAATGTTGTCTCAATCACCTCGATGTGGTTGGTCTGCGCTGAGTACATGTGTTTTGATTGTATTTATTTACAGCATGACGAGAACAGCTTCAACTTGTCATTGGTATCGTCAGTCCGTCCAAGACGTTGCAACTTGCAACAACTGACATTAATTTCATGAATTTTTATTTTAAATTTCTAAGATTTTTTTAACCATTACATACTATAGAGTATCTTCGTTTATACAGAAAATGTGTGTAACCGTATTAAGTATATACTTGATCACAGTCATTTATGTATATATATTGCAGTGTTTTGCTTTTATTAATAATAGGTGTCGGGAGTTTAATTTGTTTTTTTTTTTTTTCAACAGGTGCCGCAGTACATATTGGATGAAGCTTTCAAGAGGCGCGAGTTCTGTAAAATTGTTGTAACACAGCCACGACGTATCGCTGCCATATCGATTGCCAATCGTGTTTGCCAGGAACGGCAATGGCAACCAGGAACTGTGTGTGGATATCAAGTTGGCCTACACCGTCCCGCTAATATGGAGGACACTCGCTTATTGTATTGTACCACAGGTGTATTGTTGAATAATCTCATTAATCAAAAGACACTCACACACTACACTCACATTATCTTGGATGAGGTACATGAGCGGGATGAGGACATGGACTTTTTGTTGATTGTTGTACGCCGACTGCTGGCACTGAATTCTCGTCATGTCAAAGTCATCCTGATGTCTGCCACTATTGATGCTAACGAGTTTTGCAAGTATTTTGCTAGCACTTCATGGATACCACCCGTGGTTACTGCTAGTCATGGCCGCAAATATCCGCTAGTTAAATACTATAGAGATCAGTTCAAGAATATTCATTGCAAGGATGAGCCCCAACAGCGGGAACCAGGTATATCACCAGATCGCTATGGCGATGCCATTAAAATACTTTTGGTGATTGACAACATGGAACGCAAGGCGGTTGGGACATCCCGACAAACCTATGAGGAGTCGAAGCGCACGGGAGCAGTGCTCATTTTTTTTGCCAGGCATCCATGAGATTGATACTATGGCTGAGCATATTAAACAAGTAATGGGAGAAAAGTAAAAAAATTAACTTAATATTTTATTATCCGATAACTGATTGATTTCACATTCACAGTCCCAGTACTGAAATTACAATTGTGCGATGCCATTCGTTGTTGTCGCCCGAGGCTCAAGCAGAAGTCTTTCAACCACCTCCCGTTGGCCATCGCAAGGTGATACTGACTACAAATATTTCGGAAAGCTCTATAACCGTGCCAGATGTATCCTATGTCATTGACTTTTGCCTTACCAAAGTGCTACATACCAATTCTGCATCGAATTTTAAAAGCCTTCGCTTGGAGTGGGCCTCCAAAGTGAATTGTCGCCAACGAGCTGGACGTGTTGGACGTCTACGAAGTGGTCGTGTTTATCGTATGGTCACAAAGGACTTTTATTTAAATGAAATGAAAGAGTTTGGAGTCCCCGAGATGCTTCGATCGCCACTTGAGAATTCGATACTAAAAGCCAAGGAACTTGACATGGGTAGCCCAACTGAAATTCTGGCCCTAGCGATGTCGCCACCAAATCTATTCGACATACACAACACGGTCCTCTTGCTGAAGGAGGTTGGAGCCCTTTTTTACTACGGTTGATGGAGTTTACGAGGATCTCGACGGCGATATCACCCATTGGGGTCGCATTATGACACGTCTCCCCCTAGACGTGCGTTTGAGCCGCCTTATTATACTTGGTTACGTATTTAATTGCCTCGACGAGGCTATTATCATGGGTAAGTCACGAAAGGTCACGACATTTTATTGAAGATTTGAGAAAGAAGGTCTTGTCCGAATTTGTCCCATAGCTGCTGGAATGTCTGTTCGTGGATTGTTTCTCACTGAAAGACGAGGACAAAATGAAGCTTTTTTGGATGCGCTACGCTTTCTCCGATGGTTCTGGGTCGGACATGATTGCTGTATATCGCATGTACAAAGTTAGTAAAGTCTCCTAATATACTCGCAAAGTATTTGACTGTAAAATTGATGAATTTTGAAATCTTTTTAGATGTATCTGAACATATGTCAGGACAGAATGCAAAAGGATTCGGAACACCAATGGGCTCGGCGGTTTTGTGTTTGTTTGCGTTCTCTTCGAGAGATGCATTTGATGGTACAAGACCTGCAGCAACGCTGTACTTCTATGTATCTACAAAACATGCCATCTAGTGCTTGCAAGTCTTGGAATGATCATGAAAAGCCATAGTTTTGAAAGTAATCATTGCCGGCGCATTTTATCCCAATTATTTCATGCGCGCCGATAAAGCAAACGAGGACTACGATAGCAACATATACCGAGCTACTAATGGCAACGATCCTTGTCGCACTGTCTACTTTACTAAATTTGAGCCACGGTATATGGGTGAATTATATACTCGACGGATTAAGGAATTATTTTTAGAGGCAAAATTCCGGCCAAGAAAATGGATGTTACATTTTCGCATGGTTCTGAAAAGATATTTGTAACATTCAAAGAGGATGACGATGAATATAATTACATGAATCCCATTCATGTGCCGGGACGCGTCGCGACCGAGGTTTACAAGGCTGTTAGAATGCGTCTAAATAATGCATATCGCCCTCTTCACGTTATAGAGTAAGATAACAGTACAATTCGCTTTAATTGATATATTTTCTAAAAGGAATGTCCATTTTTTATGAAAGCTATACTTCTAAGGTTTCGATTCTTTAATCATTAAATTTTGTATGCTTTTTTCAGAAAAACCAGTGCTCTTAAGTATGTTGAACAACACGGGATTGGAGTTGTCAGTGACAGCACCTGGGTGCCACCATGCAAGAAATGGAATGTTGAGCTACTTCCTCTACCATCCGTCTTTGACAAGATTGTGGCAGGCAAAATATCGCATGTAAGTGCAAAATCCCGATATATATGTAAATGAACGACACAGTTTTTAACTAATAAATACGAACCATTTTTGTTTTTGTAGATTGTAAATTGTAGCAAGTTTTACTTTCAACCAAATGAACTGTTGGATCGCATCGACAGCATGACTGAACTAATTAATTCACCACAGCACCTTAGCTGTCATGTGAAGAATCCAAGCATTATTACAACGGGCCTGGAGCTTCTGGCAATGCATAAGCAACACTATCAGCGCGCAACTGTCATCAGGGTCGAAACTCAAGCAAATAGGAAT
Organism: Drosophila sulfurigaster albostrigata; assembly: GCF_023558435.1. Lineage (NCBI taxonomy): Eukaryota > Metazoa > Arthropoda > Insecta > Diptera > Drosophilidae > Drosophila > Drosophila sulfurigaster. The sequence continues at coordinate 5,756,954 of NC_084882.1, forward strand.
CCAAAGTTTAGTGTGCGCTTTATTGATTACGGTAATACAGCATTATTGGCTATAGATCAGCTGCGAATGATGCCATATGAGCTGAAATATAAATTAGATCAACTGCCACCGCGTATGCTTGAATGCCGGCTGGCTTTGATACAGCCATCGTCATTGGTTAGCAACTATAACCGTTGGGATAATGAGGCAGTCGAAATGTTGACTACAGTATCAAAGCGCGGAACTATTGAATTGGAGATATACTCATTGGTCAACAACGTCGCTGCTGTATTACTGCATATGCGTGATGGACTACTCAATGACAAACTTGTGGAACGACAATTGGCTCGTCGAGCATATGAAGATTATATGTCGCGTAAGGATCATGACTTTCGCATAAGCAAGCAAGAGGTTGCGTGCCATGAAAGTCATACGGAAAAACATCACATCATCGAGGATTATTTACGTTCGGTTCAGAACCCAACTGACCAAAACTTGAAGCCACCGCCTCTGGATAAATGCAATCAAACTATAATGCTTAAAGGGCCATTCAGTCCACTTGAAACATCTATGTGTTCAATGCTACGCGTCGGCTTATTTAAGACTGTGGTTATTGAGCGAGAATCAGTTAATGGTGTTCTTCTAGATTCCGACCCACAAGATCGCCATAATCAAATGGTGGTGGCAGCGTCCGTCAGTGAAACCGATGGTGATAAGTTGACTGCTCGAGGCACTACTCTTATGCCAAATATTCACGGCTTTTCTGCATTGAAAACTATGCAATCTCATTTTGAAGAGCACGACATGGTCGTTAATTTGGATGTCGCAGTTATTGAGGACGATATTCGTATTGTAAATATTATTTTGCAATGGAATTGATTTAATTTTAAAATTTTGAAACTTATATTTTAGATCAATCAAATGCGTTACAATATCGACATGTTGTTCTTCCACAGCGACCCTAATCAACTGCCCACCGCTACAGATGAGGGTCGTGCTACTATTTTTAATCAACTGCAATCTTTGCTTACACGGTCTTTATAAATAACTATCAATTGTTGCGATTCTTTTTAATTTCTTTATTTTGTAGGGTTCTGAACAAAGATCGGAGTTTTATTGAACGTAACCTGTCAAATTCTGATCATGTTTGGGAGGACATGTCTGATTTGGAACCTGCCGCCGAACCGCTTGGCAAGCGAGCCATATTGCCTATACATTGCTATTACGAACTCGAAATCGAGAATATGAGTAACTTGTTGGCCTTACAAGCGAATTGCAAACAACTTTACGAGTGGCGCAACTTGTAAGTATTTATACGCCTTGACTATTTACCTTACAAATAATAAACATGTTCAATTATTTTGCAGTCGAAGAGATATGTCAATGCTGCAATGCAAATTGTGTAACGTAATGTTAGAAAGCGTCACCCAATTGCGCTTGCACTTGCTTACACAACTACATCGCGATCGGGAAAAGCAGATCGGATGGAAACCTCTGTAAAATGCAGTTTATTATTCGTCCATTATAGACCTTTGTATAATTTAATTCACGATCTGACCTAAAAATGTGCCTTCAAGAATTAAAGCAGTTTTATTGAAAAATGTTTGCTTTAACTATATTATCATTATTTTTATTTTCATATGTAGCCTAACTTTGAGAAGGTCATTTGACTTTTACACAAATTCTTTAGTGATGTAAAACAACTACAATTAATAAACACATTTTGAGTATGCAAGAAAATCTGAATCTTAAACTTTCATTGGGACCCCAAGAGTTCTATAGTACTAGTCAGCTGAGACTCCAGCTTCGCCAGCGTTAATTAAATATACATATATGTTAGTTAATGTTATTGTGTTTTCTCAACTTCATCAAATTCTTAAAACTAACATTTAATGATATGTCTCCCGCTGCAAATAAGAGCAGCAATATTAACGTAGAACTCTCATTTCAGCGAATACAACTCAAGTTTATTGATGTTTGAAGTCTGGAAAACAAAAACAAACATGCATATTGGAAAATTGAAGTGTTAATAAACTCAACTTACAGATCAAATTATAAGAAACCGCTTCTTATTGTGCACCTATGCATTTTTTAAATTTACTTTAAAAGAAATAACTTTTTCGGGGCTCCTTTTTAAGCTAGTCACCAGGCAGCACAAAGAACATTATATAATATATGGTAATTTCCAGGAAATAGTTGCTTAAAACAATGCAGGGCAGCGTTTCTAGTTAGATTTGGTCTTTTTCTTGTTTGTTTAAGGTTAAAATGTTATGTTTTATAATATTTTTGTTATCTGTTACATTACTTCATTTCGCCGACTTACACATTTTTCAAGACAAAGTCAAATATGACTAGCGTTTTTTTGTCACGTGCTTTTATTAATAATTCGAAAACGACAACTATTGGAGTCTAGTCTTATTTTCAAAATTTTTGAAATGTACATACATAAAAAACATTTTGCAGAATGTATATTTTTAACACCATTTTTTTCGTTTAAAGGTGTTTAAATATCACACATGCGATATGTGAGTTTATTACTATCAAATTAATTAAACAACCAAAGGCAAAAATGAGGGGTCAGCATATCTCATCGACATCCACTACATGCCGACTTTGACGCAGTTACAAATATCAATCCATTGAAATACCAAACACAAAACTGCTAGAAAGGCGTTTCGTCGTCTTCCTCAACATGACCACTAATGGAAACTTTGCTGACAAAATTAAAATATATATGTATATATTTATTTTTAATATTAAAATTTAGTGAAACTTTAATTTATAGATAGATAGCCTCCTGTCATTGAGTTATGTTGTATTGGAGGTTGACCGGTAAACTACATGTATTCAGAGCTAAGTTTTCAAGTTAATTTTACTTTATTGTTATTGTATTCGGTTAACGTTTATTATTTTTTTATTTACACCTATGTTAAATAAGTTATCTACAACCATTGTCGTTGTCGGCGTTGAAGTAGTTGAATATACTCTCATTTCCAACTCACATAACGCGTAGTAGGGCATTCGATTTAGGGGCTTACTAAAAAGTCCTTAAATTTGAATTTTGTCGAACAAAGTTTTGGGTCTTTGTTTAGTGAATTCGATGATCAATTGATTTTGCTCATTAAGTTTAACACTGAAGTAGAAGGAGCAATGGATAGATTATGAAGGGAAAAGCTCACCTGGAATTGCATTGCGTACTCACCGGAATACATAATCACTATTTATCATCGATTTTGGCGTACATCATGATGGGGGCCTCATCCAGATGGCTGCTGTTGCCGGCACGGAAATTAAAGTTCTAGACAAATGCTGGTTTCTAGCCAGGCCGCTGCCGTTCATTTTAGGAACGGACGAGCAATCCCGAAGTCAGGCAATCCGGTTTTGTGATAAACTTGCCCAGATTAACGATTGCATGAATTAACCATAAATCCCCGACATTGAATGCCCAGAATCGAATGCTAATTCATATCAAATTTTGACTGCAACTTGTACAAGAACGGTACGTGATAGATGCGCCAATGAACTCCATTAACATCCGCATTCAACCAACAGTGATTATACAGGTTATGCATTGTTACATCTACATATATAATGTGCAAGTTGTCACCTTTATGAGCAGAAAGAGTGAAAACCAAATGAAGTAAACGCGTTGACCGCAACTCGAAACAAGTGTACACGCAAAAAGGACGATTTTTATTGAACATAAGTTAATTTGCAATCTGATAATGTATTTTCCATTACATTATTTTAAATCCATGTCTCAAAGTTTCTGCGTATACAGCACTTGGACAAAAGCCAATGTCCGAGGTCAAGCCAATTCTTACCGAAATAGTAAAGGCATGTTCCTATGGCTGATGCAAAACAAAAAAGAAGAAATGTAATAGATTATAGTTTGTTCTATATGTCATTACTTACGCCTACGCTTGCTGCAAATTTGACTTTGGGACCGGTCTCCGTGCTTTTACTGTCCTCAGGAAGCATACCAAAGACCACATGATCAATAAAAGTGTGAGGACGTTTCGTGAAGACTCTGTCAATTTTCTTGTGAGATGCGTGTTTAGATGTTGCTATTTGGCAGCTTATTAGCTACTTATTTACTATTTGTGATTACAAATTTAATCAAAGTCAGTAAATATTCTATAGGATAGATACCCAGATTGCGGCTTTTGCTGCTAGTTTTGCGCTTGATCTTATAAGTTTTTTCTCCAAGCAAGACAGTACGTTCCACTCTGCCGTCTCTACATGTAAGCATTATTTTTATTTGCTCCGCCCAGCGTATCACCCGACTATTTATCTTTTTTCTTCTGTTTTTCTGGCATAATTCAACGTCCCCAAATTATCAGATGACATTATAAATTTTTTGCAGTTCATGTGATATCCCTTTTTCTTGGATTTAAATTGTTCCACTGCCATTCCATCAGTTATTTTGTCTTTCGTCTGTTCAGCCTGCTTCTTTTGATTTTTGGCTCGGGGCATGTCACGTTGATGTCCACCTGAAAGTAATAAATTAATAGTGGTTGAAATAAACTGCACAAATGTGTACATATATAATAGTATAGAAGTGTTTACTAAAATCGACACGAGGGTGAAGGTTATACTCTGTTTATACTGGGCTGCGTTATATAAATTTCCGTTAAGTAGTCGCTTCCGCCGCATCTTTCCATAATTGGTTGTGTGTAAGAGACGAGAGGCTTATGAAGCCGCATCATTCATCATGAGACAATGATTCTGAGCATGTTGTCGTACTTCGACTAATATTTTATATACTTATCGAAAAAAAGTGCAAATTTTGGCGCCTTCAAATTATTTAAATTTCCTTTGTAATTCATAAAAACAAAAACCAAAGTCGAAACAGTGAAAAGAAAAAGACATTTAAAGATAATCGCCACCATGATCAATTGGACTTCTTTGTATAGAAATATGATCGTTGCAGAGCGATTTGCTTATTATGATGTAAAACGGAAATGAGAAGTCAATTGAATAAAAAAATAACATTTTTACAAACGTAGGCATAGTTTTTGAATGCCCTCAGCAATTTGCAATTTAATAAATTGTGCGACGCTGAGGCATTCAAAAAGTATAAGTAGATATACATTTTATTTATTATTCATCAAAGGTCTCTATTTAAATACATACATATGTGTGTATGCTGACTTACAGTTGAATGGTGGCAAGAATAGCTTCTCAATGCGCAATAATACGCTTAATTAGTGTTGTGGCGACAACTCTGCACATTGTTGAGATGATAACCCGTTCGATATGTTAAAAGGGGAACGCATTGAGCGCAAACTACATAGTATGCATTTTTATTTACATTCTATTGATTAAATATTATTATTATTTGCATAGTTAAAACTCTGTTTATCACACGGTTTTAGCGGCAAATCAAGATTTCAGATCTTTGAGCACATCGTCTGGCAATCTGTGGTCAAAAACTGTTGCCGATGACATGCGACGCTCATGTGCTTCCTTATAAGCTTCAGTTAACTGATCCATGTTGTCATTTAACTTCGATTTGGACTCTCCATACATTGCTTTTTGCCGCACCTGATTTCTTTTTTCTATTTGACTCTTTGCCATACTTGAAGTGCTGGGCTTCTCTTCGGAAGGAACTAGTTCGTTGATTTTAAAGAAAACATCCTGAATTTCACTGAAGATCTTTGTGGGACCAAATGAAGTGCGATGGCGTATCATCTGTGTGTTGTAAGATTCTTCGAGTTGACAGAGCGGTTTACAAATGGGCACCAATTCCGTTAGACCGTGGAGCTCTTCGTTGAGATTAGCTATATTTGGCTTCAATTGGTGTTTTTGGAGTCCATTGTAATTACTGCCCTTTTGCTGTCTAGCCTCTTGAATGGCTTCCAAACTATCATAAGCAGCAAATGCATCTAACACATGGCAATAGTCAAGAGCCGTGAAAAGAAAGGCGTTTTCTTGTGCCAATTGCCAAAAAATGAAACTTACTTGCTGCGTATCGGGGTTCTCAAAGCACGTGAGACGAAGTTGCTCGATAAAGCTAACAAGCGAATGCCAAGTGCGTGGTGAAACCTCAATTTTAACAAAATGTTTTGTGGGTTGCTTGTGATAAATTACATAAAGTAAGTATAGACCGCCAATGCGCTGAGCTCGCGTCGCTTGAAAAGGTTCCCCATTGGTTCGTCGTCCGCATGCCACTCGCTTGGCAACATGCAGCGCCGCCAATGTGGTCTCAATCACCTCAATCTGGTTGGTCTGTGCTGAGTATATGTGTTGCATCTGCATCTCGTGCCAGCATTGGCAGAACAGCGTGAACTGGGCATTGGCATCGCCAGAGATCCGTCCAAAACGCTGCAATAACTGCCAGCAGTCGTCGTACACGATATGTTCCATTCAATTGTATTTCAACTCTCGTAGTTTATCAATTTGCGTGCGCAAAATATGCTGCTACTGTAGTCTTGCTAATATTAGCCGGCTTAGAGGTGCAGAATTATCGAGTGACACATCGATGTTATCGATGTTTTCAAATCATCGGAACCATCGATGGTTTTGGGACACCTTCGATTTTTTTAGAAGCAACTTTGCGCACGGTGAGAAGAATTGTAAGTATGATGAATTCAAAATTAACACAATTGTTGATAATATTTAGGATTTCTAATTGGTGGACGTTTGTGGATGATGAATTCGGAATGGTGAATTACCTGAAAAGTAAGATACATATTTGTCGTTTCTAGTCCAATAAAGCTTAATTCAAGCATGTACATATGCATGTACACAGTGTGTACTACACACATACATTCATAAATTTGGCGCAAGATTTTAAGTAATCTACATACATACATAAGTAGCTATTGTGTTATTATGTTTAGAAAATATTGTACACTACATACAGTAGAGTAACTAGAGTGATAACTCACTGAAATTGGTTGCAAAAATATATTTTTGTTTACAAGCCTCGTCCTGCAAGTCAGTAAGAGTGTGCAGCAAATATGGAAGTAGCACAGCTATTTCTTACTGCAGAAAATGGCTTGATCCGCAAGTTGTTTATCGGCTTCTTTTTTATACTCGCTACCCATAGAGTAGAAGGGTATTATAACTTTGTGCCGGCAAGAAATGTATGTAACAGGTAGAACGAGGCATATCCGACCCTATAAAGTATATATATTCCGTCTGTGTGTCTGTCCGTCCGTCCGTATGAAACACTGGATCTCAGAGACTATAAGAGATAGAGCTATATTTTTCTTTGTGTGCACGCAGATCAAGTTTGTTTAAAATTTTTGCCACGCCCACTTCCGCCCCGCAAATCAAAAAAATCAATTAACAAGCGTAATTTTAAAGCTAGGGTTGCGAGTTTGGTATATACAATAATTTTTATAAAAGTTATGATTCCTGAAAATTTGGTTGCGATCAGATAATAATTGTCGAAGTTATTAAAGAAATACTTTTGTATGGGCAAAAAAGCCTACTTACTAGGGGTCTTAGTTGCTTTGGCTGACAATTTACTATACTACTTCTATTTCGATATACCAAATATACCATTTGGCATTTTTTTTAGTATTTTTGCAGTATTTTCGGAATATTTAAAAAAATACCGCAAAATATATTTATTTTATTCAAAATGGGTAGCGGGTATCTCACAGTCGAGTACATTCGACTGTAGCTTTCTTACTTGTTTAATTAAAGCGTAGTTCCCAGATGCGCGAAATCGTATTTTTCCGCGCAATATTACTGAAAAAAAAATGGAATAATGAACAAATTTTTGCGGGGTTATTTAGTTTTGCAACTCCCAGAACAAACAATTTTTTAAGCGTATTAATTCTCCGATACTGGAATCTTTGTGGATGTCAAGTCAGCAGTTCCACTTGCGAAAAAAATAGATAACCTATTATTCTGCACTCATATCGGCAAAGTAAAAAGAATCATCAATATGGATAATTTAAAAAAAAAATAAAAAGAAAGCGTCTGAGGAATTTTCTGGCGAAGAGAAGTAGTAATGATTAATATTGTCTAGTCGCAAGACTATATATGGAATAATAATAAAAATATTGCAACTTGGGATATTGTTTCCATAGAAATAGGCAATGAATGTGATTTCATCTGTTTTTTTTTATCAATTCCTTTTGCCAAATTTACTGTCATAAAGGTTTCCAGAAAACGATCATTTTAAAATTTGTGTAACTTGCGAAATATTCCACATATTCCGCACGTTCAAAATTTTGCTCATTTGGGAACAGAGCTTAAAGAGAAAATAGCATCAATAAAAGCTGTGGAGTCACAGGAGTGTATTTGGAATTTCAAATAAAAAAATCTGTTGCAACCAAGTTGCAATAAATTGTGCTTGGAATATTGTCACCATAGAAATAAGGAAAGTAGATAGGCCCATCTGTTTCTTTGAATAATTGCATTTAAAAATTGTAGCAGTAGATTGATATGCCGTTAAAATACTTTTGGTGATAAGATAAGATAAGATTGATACTATCGCCGAGCATACTTGCTATATAATGGATGAAATTTAATTTAATTTAAAATTGTATCCGATCACAGATTGATTTTACATCCACAATCCCATTTGTTGTTGTCGCCAGAGTCTCAAGCAGAATTCTTTTAACCACTTTCTCCAGGAATGAAAGAGTAAGGATGTGACCGGGATGCTCCGATCGCCACTTCAAAATTCGGTACTCAAAGCCAAGCAAATATATATTGCCCAACTGAAATTTTGAGCGTTTGAGCCCCCTTATACTTGGCGACGTATTTAATTGCCTCGAGGCTATAATCAAGGTAAGTCAGGAAAGACATCGTCACTTATTTGGAGAGTTCAAACAGAATTGATCTGATTCTGGATCTGACACCATTGCTATATATCGTATGTACAAAGTTAGTAAAGACTTCTAATATATTCGCAACAAAAGTTTTGCAAAACTTTTAATGACTACTCGACCGATTAAGAAATTATTCTTAGAGGCACAAATTCCGCCCAAGAAAAAGAATGCTATATTTCAGTATGGTTCTTTGTGGTATGGTTATCTTTTTCGCATTCGCAAGGAGGTTGTGTGTCATGTAAGCCAGAAAGCAAACAGGACTTGCAATTAAATTATATACGGCCTAAAGAACCCTTCAGTCAACTTGAAAAGTCTATGAGCGCAATGCTGCAAATCCGCTTTTTGAAGACTGTGAGAATTAGCCGAGAATCAGTTAATGAAGTTATTCTAGATACCGATACACAAAATCGCATGATCAAATGGTGGTCGTATAATAATTGATCTCTGTCAATGAGATCAATTATGATAAAATGAGTTGTCGACATGACGGATTTAGAGTCTGCCTCCGAACCGTTTGGAAAGCGTGCCATATTGCCTATATATTGTTAAGACGAACTTGAAATCAACATGTTGGCAATAAAAGAAAAGATTTACGAGTGGCACAACTTGAAAGTATTTAATACGCTTTGAATAGTTACCTAAATCACATAAAACAAGTACAATCATTTTACAGTGGGGAGTTTATGCAAACAATGACAAACCCATTCGTTAAAATTCAGTTTATTAAATTGAATTTTAAATGTGTTTTTAAAAAGTATTTTTAAAAAAACTCTGAAACAAACTAAAACACAGTTTATTAAATTGAGTTTAAGAATTATCCATTAAATAGGTTTTTTAGTTCAAATCACAGATGTGAGATAAAAATGGTCATTAATTATATCATCATAATCATATTTTCATATGTAGCTTAACTTTGAAATATAAGTTAACTTTTATTTATAATTACTCATATTCGAATACCCACAAATGGTTAATATGTTTAACAATTACAAACAATAGACTGCTAAATCGAATCAGTACGCAACAAATTCTGAATCTACAACTTTTATTGACACCCTTGGAGTTTTATTTAAATGCAATAAAGTTTAGTGTCTTGTCTTCGAGATGTTATGTTGAATTAGAGATTAACCGGTAAACTTTACATGTATTTTTAACTATGTAAGTTTTCAAGTTATTTTCACTAAATTTTGCATCGGTTATAGTTTAGTTAGTTATCCACAACAGTTGTCGTTGTCGGTATTGGAGTGGTCGTAGACGATCTCATTTCCGACTCACATAACGTGTAGTTGTGCATGCGATTTAAGGGCTTACTACACAGACCGCACATTTGATGCTTATATACTCCAAAGATCTCAAAATTAAGGATGTTGTACATGTCGAACTGGATGGTGGCACTTAGTTTAGTGCATTCGATGATTAACAGATTTTGCTCGTTAAGTTCAACACTGGAGTAGAAGAAGCAATGGAGTGATTATTCAGAGAACTGCTCATGTGTCAATTGTATTGCTTACTCACCGGAATTCATAATCACTATCGTCGACTGGCCACTGGTACGGCTTGTGGCGCACATCATGAGGCGTCTGAGCATGGTTCAAATAGATAAATACGGGAGCCTCATCCAGTTGGCTGCTGTTGCCGGCTCGTGAATGGAAGTTAAAGTAATTCTGGCCAATATGCACACGTAGTCCATAGTTACTGGCCAGGCTGCCGGTACCAGGTGAAGGCGTTAGAAATACAGCCATTTTAGGAACGGGCGAGCAGTCCGCTACTAGTAGAGTCAGGCAATCCGGTTGTGAAACAAAGTTACCCAGATTAATAAGGTAATCATTGAAAGAATTAATCATGCCATTAATGACCGAACATGATCGCTTCAACCCCGAGTCGAATGCTAACTCATGGGATGTATCAAACTTTGAGTCAAGCTTAAACAAAAACGGTATGTGATAGATGCGCCAATGGACTCCATTAACTTCCACAGTCAACCAAAAGTGATCGTGAGGCGTATGCATAGTTACATTAATCTGTCGGCTCATATGCAAGCTATCAACTTTATGGGCGGACAGAGCGGAAACCAAATGATCTAAACGTGTTGACCACAAGTCGACCCAGGCTGGCATCTAAAAGGAGAGTGTTAATTCCGAATCTCATCTTTGTATTTTCAATTACATTATCGAATTTTAGATCCATGTTGTACTGGGTTATTGATGTGAAGTTCTCAAAGTTACTGCGCTTACAGTACTTGGATGTGGGTATGGGCGAAAATTTGAGCACTTCCTTGGGACAAAAGTCAGTGTCCGTTAGCGATATCTTATCCGAACGGAGGAAGGCGCGAGCATGTTCCGATGGCTGAACCAAGAAAGAAGAATTGTAATAGTTCATAGTTCTGTTTCAAATGGAATTACTTACGCCGGCGCGTGCTGCAAATTGGACTTTGGAACCGCTCTCCGGGCATTCACCGTCCTCGGAAACCAGGCCAAAAGCCACATAGCCATTGAGAGAGTGCGGGCGTTTGGTGAAGACAAGTGGTTCATAGGTTAACTTGGAGCAGGCCTGCGCAAGTGAAAAAGAGAGAGAGCTTGTATAAAGCACAGTAAACAGAAAAGTCAACGACGGATTGAAGTGGTTGCCACTGGCACGCGTCAAGCGCTCTTATTAGCCGACCTGCATTTTGTAAAGTTTGAATACAGATACAGTACTAGGCACATAAATATATCAAGTGCGAAAACAAATACAATTAAGACAATTGAGCAACGATTTAAAGTCATTGCGAACTTTCATGGTAAAATAAAATTATAACTTTCATCTGCCCCAAGTGAAAATGGTTAAATTACTATAAAAATAATATTACATGCTTATTTAAATACATTCGTAGGTTCACATGCGTAATTTTCTGGGGGTGACTGCGATTACCATGACGAAATGTCAAACATGCGACAACCACAACAACTGCGGCAACGATTAGCCAGCCAGCCCATATCCTGGATGTCTGACGTTGGTTCAGTTGCTCAGCTCTACAGTTCTTAGGTCACCCAACTAACTTGGCTGTGTGTCTGCGTGTCACTTTTAATATCTAAGAGCAGCCAGCCACTGTGTGGCACTAGTAACTTCAGATGGAGAAGAGCAGAAGGGGAAGGAATACGACTCACTACATTTCGTGCTTTGTGAGAACTCATAACTGGGAAGGCTAAGTAGTTAACGTCGTCAGTTTGATCAATATGTTTGGGCTAATATTAGAGGATTAGAAAGCAGTCAGCTACGCTTCGTTTCAGACGCATTTCTCCTATTGGAAAATTGACTAGGAAATTAATTTTTTTTATTAAAGAAAGTGTGTGAAAAAATCTGAGAACACTCGAGTGTTCCAACAGTGTCACTTTGGAAATTGTCGCAGAATTCCTTTAGCTTTGTGTTATTAAATTTTGGTTTTTGATTGTGATTCTGCCAATTGAGAAAATGACTTCGGTAAGAGTGATGGTTTTTAGCAAATGCTTAACTATATTTATATGTTTGTAGATTGAATCAAAACGCGTTCAATATCGTAAGTACTTGGAACGGGCCGGAGTTATTGATGCTCTTAGTAAGGCACTAATCAAGCTTTATGAGGAGCAAAACAAGCCTGAGGATGCCATTCGATTTGTGCGAAAGTTCATGTGCGAAAGCTGCCCGGATGATGCACAGTACGATGTTATGAAGAATGATCTAGAAGAGGCCAAGACGACTATATCACGCTTAGAGCAGGAATTGGAGCGCTTACGCGGACAAATGTATGAATTCCTTGTGCCCTTGCATTCTTCAATATCTTCCAATATCCAATTACAATTCCAATTTACAGCAAGAAGTCTCCCGAAGAGTACCAGGAACTCACAATGGCTGGTTATAAGTCCCTTGTTGATGATGAGGAGAATGTCAGCTCACTGTTGCGCAAATATCTCACTCCTGAGCTTTTGGAGGAGTATATGTTGGTTACAACCTCATCTCCGGTGGACGCTTATCTATATGATTGTGCAGTCTCTGGCTTCGAACATCACGACTCGCATGTGGGACTCTATGCAGCAGACCCGGAGAGTTACGATGTGTTCAACAAACTCTTTGATCCGATAATCAAGGAGTATCACGGCCAAGAGGACAATGAAAGCGATGTTTTGCAGAAGGATATTGACTGGGGTAATGTGGATGAAATTGAGAATCTGGATGCAGAACGCAAATATATTCTCTCTGCACGCATTCGCATTGCTCGCAACATTGAGGGATTACCGTTTTTTCCCAAGCTGACGGAGAAACAGTTAATTGAGGTCGAGGATAAGGTGCGTGCTGCCACGGAGACTATGGATGGTGAGCTCATCGGCACCTATCTCACCTTGGGTGATATTGATACGGAAACTCAGCAGGAGATGGTGAAACGGCATATACTATTTCAGCGTGGTGATCGCTTTTTGCAAACTGCTGGGTGCTTCCGTTTTTGGCCAACAGGTCGCGGAGTCTATCACAATCCCGCCGAGACATTTTTGATTTGGGTAAATGAGGAGGATCATTTGCGCATCATTTCGATGGCTCAGTGTGGCGACTTGGGAGATGTTTATCAACGCTTAGTCAATGGCATTTCTGAGTTGGAGAAGAACCTGACGTTTGCACGTCATCCCAGCTATGGCAACCTGAGCGCATGCCCCACCAACTTGGGCACTACTCTACGCGCCTCGGTGCACATTCGCCTACCACTTTTGAGCAAGGATGAGGAGCGTTTAAAGGCAATGGCCGAGGAGTTATCGCTGCAGATACGAGGCACTGGAGGTGAGCATACCAGCATCGAGGATGGCGTGATGGACATCTCAAATAAGCGTCGCTTGGGCTATACCGAGTTCGAGTTGGTAAAGTCTCTGCAGGATGGAATTGTGGCTCTAATCAATGCTGAGGAGGAACTTGAAATAGCTGGACAAGAGGGCTAAATAACTTCCTCCCAATAAAGGTAAAATGTGAATAGGAGAAGTGCATGTGAGAATCTGGACCAGAAATTGTTATAATTAAGAAAACATTGCATAAAATAAACTTGAAAACTTTAGTTTTGAGTAGGCTACTTCTTCAGACTACTTTACTCACCTTCCAGTCCTCCTCGTCATCCTTCGAATTACGTTGCACCTTGCTGGTTACCTTAAACCAGCTTGATTTAGTTGAGGTTTGCACATCCACTAAGACATTCCACTTGTGTAAGGAGTCTACGTTTTGTGTTTCATCTGCATGTTCCAAGGTAAAACCAATTTGCTTTCCCTTTAATTCGGATGTCTTAAGCACATCTTCTACATAGATATTACCATCAATCTGGATTTGTAAAGATCAGAAGATGAGCGATCAGGTGGTCTCATTGGTCTCATTGCTTACTCTTGTTGCATTCTCGTTGTACATCAGTAAAGTGAAGTTTCGATCGTGGCCCAAATGTATGGAGCTGAGTTGCGTGAAGCCAAAGACGTACATCATTAAACTTACGACCATATTGCTGGAGAAGCCACTGTAAAGATAGATGACAGACGAGAAAATAAACAAAATTTGCTTAGTTGACCATGCTTTTGTACTTCTCTATGAACTCGGACTTGAGTAGCATGCCCCGAAACTTGATCAGCTCATTGAGATTCATGTTGAGTCGGAGTGTGACACCCAGATCTGGGAGAGCATAGCTGAATGGCTGGAACTAAGAATTACTTTTTTATTGGGAATACTTGAAGAATGCATCCACTTATGGAATTCATTTCTTACCACTTCAATACCTCGTTCGGGATACATAATCTCCTCAAACGGTTCAGCTGCCGTTTTAGTCACCTGACCCCGGGTGATGGTCACAGCCCGGGACTTGAACGACATGCCACTGGTTAAATTTTGAGGTCTTGTGAAGGTATATCGGGCGCATCTGCTGGTTTCATTTAAAGTCAGCTCACTGTTGAAGGGAATGTAGATAAGAAAACCTTGCTCCCGCTTGATCTCATGATCTAGATTGAGAAACGGGTTATAGCTGCGACTGCGTACTGAGGCGTATGAGGAGTAGCGGGCGTCAATCTCTAAAGTATGCTTTGATCCAGGTGGCGTTCGCTGCTCCGTAATGTTGCCTCGTAGGGAGGTTAGCACTGTTGTTTGCAACAGCACGTCCGATGATGTGCCCAGCACTGTGGGCACCGAATATTTGTTCATAAAGGGCCAGCGTACTGTTTGTATATTGATGTGGCTATCCGTCCGAATTAACAGTTGCAGGCGATCAAGAACTAGAAAATTAGGAAGAGTAGTGACGGCCTGCGCATTAATAAGTAATTAAAAAATATCTAAATCTCAAAATACTCTTAGCCACAATATTTTTATATTCCCATTCAAAACTGTGTTTTACCATTCAAACAACAGATCGCTATTTAAAGTTATTTTTCTGCTTACATCTTTCTTGCCTTTTTGATATATTAAACAACGCAACGCAACGTAACATTTGGAATGTCTAGCTAATAATACATTTGACATATATATAAGTACATATGTACATAATAAAACAAATAAGAACGCTCGACAGGGAAATATCCTTTACCCATTTTTTTTATATAAAAAAGAAGCATGGTATTATTCTTAAAATATACCGAATTAATATACTAAAAGCAAAATTGAACTACATTACATTCAAAATATACCATAGAGTACAAAATATACCAAACAAAGCAACTAAGACACCAGAACCAGAAGCAAAATTGAACTACATTACATTCAAAATATACCATAGAGTACAAAATATACCAAACAAAGCAACTAAGACACCACAGCAGCAGCCGTTATTGGCCATTTTAATTATTTCTTAAATAACTTTTAAAATTTGTATCTGTTTGCAATCATATTTTTAGGAACCATTGTTATAGTTATTATTGCATTGCACAAAAAATCATGACTCTAACTTTAAAATTACTCTTGCTCGATTCTCTTTTTTCCCCCATTTAAGGGGACAAAAGTGGACGTGCCAAAAATACAAAACAAATCCTGTCAACATTATGGTTCCATTTTTTATATTCTCTAAGATCTAAGCGCTCATTAAATTTCCGTAATTGCACTCACTATTGTCATATGTCAGTTGCTGGAACATGCGCTGGTTCAAGTAATAGGAGAGCACAGTCTTGCCTTCCATTTGCAAAATGAACTCAATATGGAGGTTCTTTGATGTGACTATGGGAGCTTTAAGCATTGCCAACAAGGCTTTGATGCTTTTGAAGGTGAACGGATCGCTGTTATTCAATTTTGGTTGCACAATCTGCCAGATGGCGTCGGGCAAGCCTCTCGCTTTGATGTATAGCTAAAGAGAGTAGAGTAACATTAAAATATGCTTGTCATAACAAATATGAAAAAGTAGAAGTAAAGCTTTCGCACCGCCAGTTGACCTGTGAATTTACCCAGCGCCTCAGTATCAAACTTGAAATACGCCACTACAGGCATATCAGACTTCGGATCACCGACTAAGAAGGTTTGCAGCATGGCCCCAATTCCGAATTTGGAGTCGCGATAATCGAATATATAGTTGCCCGTAACCCAATAGCGTGGCTCCGGTTTCTGCGGCAAGTGGCGATGCATATAGGAAAGTAGACGACGACTGCAAGAGGTTAAGCCATTGAGCAGGACAGGAATTAATTAATCTCAGTGTCAACCTACAGATGCTGATAGCAGGGATATGTTGTCTCCGAAATGCTCGTCACGGTGGTGCGATAGTAGTTGATAAGATGGGGATCCGTCTCGCTCTGTATTATACGGTGTATGCTAATCAGCCGGGCTGCCGTTGGATTGGATATGAGCAGCAAGGTGACGGCTGCAACACGTAGCTCCAAGCTAGCGTTACGGGACTCGAAAATGGGCCAGTAGATTTCATAAATGCGCTCAGCTCGCTTATCCGCCAGGGCGAGCGTTGTCCAGGCAGCCATGAACCTTAAATCTTCATTACTATCATCTAGTACAATTGGCTCAAGGTAGCTAGCAACATTGCCCAGCTGCAAGTTGCTTAGCCCCTGCAAGAATAGCATCTTCTGCTCATAGTCACGGTCGTCTACAATTAGAAACATGGATTAGAAACTAATATAAAATGTTAGGTCCGAGATCGTACTTAAATACATATTGAAGTACTTTTGGACATATTCCTCAAACTGATCCTTGTCAATGCCACGTGCCACATACACGTTGTAAACGAGTGTGGAAAAGCTCAAGATTGCCGCTTGCCTCACGTCAGGGCGATCTGGTCCTATGGTGAGAAAGTCCTCGCACTCCTTCACCAACTCGGCGGACAATTCGAAAATGTGAAAGGGCATGGGAATGAGCAATTGAACGGCTATGGGTGATTTGATTGCTTTCTCCACGACCAAATGACGCGTGAGAAATACCGATGCTTTTGTGCCAATGCGTGGAATGATCTCGTGGAAAATATTTCGAATGGTTTCCTGTCGATACGAAGTGCCAATGTCCACTTCAGTGTACAGTTTCTTTAGCGATTCAAAGTCCATTTCACTTAACAGCTTGATCACATCGGACAGTGTCGAGTCGTAGGGCTCACTGAATTTAAAGTCTGTGCTTTCGAGGGCCTCGGCCAGATTGTCTAAGAGTCCCCCAGCAATAGAGATGAGAGTTTCTTGTTGCTGAGGATTGCGACCGCCTGTGGGATCATTTATCTCCAATGGTTGTAGTTGCAAATTCGAAATCTCTGTTGACATGGATGTCTCAATATCAATGGGGTTATCGATGGGGGTTTCATTTTGAAAGTTTAGCAGTAACCTGAATTAAAACATTTTAAGTTATCTGATATAACAACTACCAGTTGCCACTTACTCTGAGTTAATATACTGTGCTTCACCAGTGGATTCGAATGTATGAATTAGCGTGGTTCCCTTTGCATGGGCCATGCTCAAAAAGTATCCGGTTTCGTTATGCGGCAATATGCCATAGATGGCCTCATTGCCAATGATCACGCTCTTCTGGTGATCAAATTCACAAGTGTTCGGTGGCACATTGCTGCGTGTCACATGAACAGCCTCCGAGTAGGGTTTGCAAGTCATCAGCTCAGGTGTCTTTCGAATGGAAATGTAGTTGGTTTTGTTGGATACAAAGTACTCGGTCTGGCATTGTCCATGTATGCCGGTCTAAAACAAAAAACGTTCTACAACAATGAAGATCATTTGGATATTATGGTATCCACAGCTGAGGATCACTTACTTCATTTACTACAAATGCGCCGCTAGACTTGATCTGGAACTGCAGAGTGCTAGCAATAGCTCGCTTGAAATTCATTGACCAAATGGGATCGCCTTCCTTAAAGACCAAGTGTGATATTGTGCCCTCCTTAGTAAGGATAATCTTGAAGGGTTTATATGGGGGGTACATTTCCTTGTTCTGTAAGAATTTCTCACCGGAATTGTTCAACGTCACATCGTCTATGACCAGCTATGAAAACAAAATGACATTTATATTTTCAAGATTATGCAGGCTAATTATTTTTTTATTTTTTATAATTAATTAGTTACTGTATATTTGTTTATTTCAAAAATATTTAAATTTATAGAAATTAAAAAAAAACATATTTAAATTAAAAACGGATGGGGTTTTTTTGAGCATCCATTCAGACGTACATATATTAAAAAAAAAAACAAGTAAGAAAGCTACAGTCGAGTGTGCTCGACAGTGAGATACCTGCTACGCATTTTGAATAAAAGCAAAATATTCCGGTATTATATTCAAAAAAAAATATAGAATATACTACAAAAATATACTAAACGGTATATTTGTTATATACCACATTCAAAATATACCATAGACGGCACAATATACTAGATTCTCGGCCAATGCAACTAAGACCCCTAGTAAGTAGGCGTTTTTGCCCATACAAAAGATTTCTTTAATAACTTCGAAAATTTTCATCTAATCCCATAAAATTTTCAGGAATCACGATTATTATAGTTATTATGTATATACCAAAATTACACTTTTTATCCGATTTGTCAACTTGAAGGGGCGGATGTGGAAGTGGCAAAAATTTGAGACAAACTTGATTTGCATGCACTACAAATGCTGTCGAAAAAATTTTATAGCTCTACCTCTTATACTCTCTGAGATCTAGGTATTCTTACGGACAGTCGAACATGGCTTGATCGTCTCGGCTGTTGACGATGAACAAGAATATATATGTATACTTTGTATTGTCGGAGATGCTTCCTTCTGCCTGTTACATAAAGGCCGGCACAAAGTTTATAATACCCTTCTAGCCTGTGGGTTGCGGGCATACAAACAGTAGGCCGTATATCCAAAGCTTGAGATGATAGACTCTGCTGTGTTTATCATTCAACAAATTATTAGTCAGTCTTTCATCGCGACAATTATGACCGACGATGTATGTCTGTACGTATGCATGTAGTATGTATAGATACTCGTCCACACATGCATTGATGTGTACAAGCGAGTGTTTGTAGGCCTACGTCGTATCGTCTGTTGATCAGCGTTGCCAATTTAGCTATTTCCCCGCTAGATCTGACGGTTTTCAAAAGCAAAATGCGGGATAAATTGAAAACTAGCGGCTAGCGGGAAATATAGCTATTTTCAAAACAAAACTGATGGATCTTTAGTTTTTTAAAAATATCTGGTACTTTTGTGTATTTTTATGTTTTACTATGCCACACTTTAAAACCTTGCAGTATTTTTGCATTGCAATGGTAAAAAACATCGATATGCCAAAAGATCTTTGCATTTTTATCGATTTATAGTTTTTACTAGTTTTATACTAGATATACATGACCATCTGTGTATTTCACATCTGGGGCAAAGACTTATAACTCCTTCTTTAAGAATTGGTTAGCTCTAGATGCAGCCGATGATCTAAAATGAAAATATTGCAAATGTACCATTAATGCGAAACTTTGTGATTTGCAAGCACATGCCAAGACAAACAACAAGTCTTCGTCATCTGCGTTTTCACAGTCGAACAAAATAACGTTTGTTCCGACTGTCTCTAAAAAAAACGACGCATTCATTGGTCAGCCCCATTGACCATTTGGGATTATTGTGAGGGAACAATTTTCGCAGAGCGCACCAGAATAGGGCATGATTGATGAAATTAACTACTCATAAATACTTAATAAAAATATTGTTTTACTAACGTAGCTTTATATTTTGGCTATCATCCTTATTTTCTGGCGGTTTCTAGCGTTTTTCATATGTTACTTTCGCTATTTTATGAACAGAAGAATTGGCAACACTGCTGTTGATAAGCAAAGTGCCGCTTTCAAATCCTCAACAGTTGCAGTCAAAACAATCTAAACCGATTACGACTCGTACACATACATATGTATATACATACGTGTACGAATGTGCGCTTATTTACATATGTGCATGTTTTATGTACTTACACACTTATTAATGCCTGCATACTGGTAGCTTCATACATACATACTATATTATCTGTTGCGCTTTTAATAAAAGAAGTTCACAGCCGAGTTCAGTTCATTGTGTACTGGTACTATGAAAGGTTAAATTGTTTTTTAATTCATCTGCGAATTCTTTGCAGAGCCACCGCAAAAAACTCATGCAGGGGTCTTTAAAGTCGCAGCACTTCTCAGAATAAAGTGGACTCCATGATAGTCCCGCTTTTGGAATTAAATTGTGTAAATTGGTCGTGAAATGTCAATTAATTTATTTCAGCTTCCCAATGATTTTCAATTGATAACAAATTCGTACATATGTATGTATGTATGTATTTATAGTATGTATGTACATACATCCATATTTAAAAAAATATGTACATACATATGTACATATGTATATGTACATTCGCGAATTATATTATCAAATTAATTTTATTGTGGTTGAATATTTTAAGGCTTTTCGAAATCTTCAGACAGCCAGCGAAAATTTGTTTCTCTAATCTCAGAAATTCCAATTCCCAATTTTGGCGCAATTTAACTACAAATATTTTTGAAAATTAAATTGCAAATTTACATAAATTTCGAAATCGAAATTTATGTAAATTTGCAATTTAATTTTCACATGAAAATATAATTTAATGATTAAATAATAAAACAACTTTATATTATATTAAAGAAGTTGCTTATTTCCGCACAGGTTTTAATCTCTTAGGACTTACCGCTGCGGCCATGATGAGTTCGCTTGGACGCTGAAGCGTTAATTTTCCACGAACAATCCAACCAGTTGTTGGAGGCGATGGACGCCCCTCATCCTGGGGCTTGGAGCCGACCAATACATTGCCTACATATTCGTAGAGCATTTGCTTGTTGGTTCCAATTATGTTGAATGAATGGACAACATTGAAGCATAAAAAAATAGCTGCAATTTGAAAATGATGCTCATCATTTTTGTATTCAATAGAACGAGAATAAATGAAACATAATGATGTTCATGACGGCATTCAGTCAATCAGACACCCATGCCAGGGGCACAGCATCCAATACACTTTATCAACTGAATTTGTGTCTATAAGTAATCGATATTCATGTACTATATATAAATATATGCAAGAGTGTATGTCAACGTTTTCATATATTATAAGATTATTAATGCAGTCATCAAAAAGTGGACAACTTTTTAATCAATATTATTAAATATGGTTTTTAATTTTGATTTCAATTTCATTATGTTTTTGCTGTTATTCTTTCATTTAATATTATTCAATGAGACATTACGTCATGCTCCTGAATAAATTCTTGATATGGTTCTTTGGGTTTATCAATTAGGTTATTTTTTACTTCTACGTACACACAACCACGGAACACTTCAATCGCGGCATAATTTTCTAAACAAATAACCGCGTTTAAGGCGAAACTGCGACGGTATAATCAGATCTATGTATACATATGTGTACAATTATATTATATGAATTTTTAAATATTAGTTATAGAAGGCGATATTCCGATATTCTGCAATCACTCCAGAATTGGCGATCACTTTTGAAATCAGGCGTCTGCTTAGCTCGCGTTCCCTTCTCGAACTGAAGCTGGCTGTGGATCGAAGACGATGCTCTGGCCTTGCTGGAGGTTTTACTGATAAGCGAAGTCTCGAACTTAAAGAGCTGTCAAGAGCGACCTGGCTCTCTTCGTAAAAATGCTCTTGAAGAGACAAGCCTTTTTAACGAATAAGAAAGAGTTTAGCACCTAAGATCATGTTCATACGTATTAGGTTTACATGTTTATTATTACAATATTACAATAAAGTAGACAAACTCTTGGACTCAGAAAAGCTGCTCATGTACAAGTACAACAAATCACAAGTAACAAATATTATGGAATTTAAGCTTAACAACTAAGTAGTACTATGCGTTTTATTGCCATCTATGTCTCGATTGTTCTATTCCTGAATTGGTATTCTTGTTTGGCGCTGTTGATTGATTCCCTGACGTGAGGTTAGCATTGCCTTCTACACCCGTACCTTGACCTGTGGTAGGCACAGTTGGGTCCGTGTTCTCTGCTAAGTTTTGTTCCGAATCAAGATTTTCTAATTGCTGTTGCCACATGTCAGCATAAATGCCATTATCGCGTTGCAAAAGCTGTTCGTGACTACCACGCTCTACAATGTTGCCCTCCTTTAGCACTAAAATCTCATCTGCGTGTACAATTGTAGACAGACGATGAGCAACAATAATTGTCGTCCGATTCGTACACACTCGAGCTAATGCAGCTTGAATATTTCGTTCTGTATGTGTGTCTAGTGCCGAGGTAGCCTCGTCCAGTAAAACAATAATTGGAGATTTAAGAAGAGTTCTAGCGATGGCCACACGTTGTTTCTCACCGCCACTTAAGCGCAACCCTCTCTCACCGACTTTGGTTTCGTAGCTTTCGGGAAATCCTAAAATTCTTTCGTGTATATCAGCTGAGCGCGCTGCCTCATAAACTGCATCTGCAGATGATCCTATTTTGGCATACTCAATATTATAGTAAATTGTATTGTTAAAAAGCACCGTGTCTTGAGGCACAACACCTAGAAAAAGATCAGAATTGAAATTTTTTTTGAAGCATTACAAATTTTGCATTTAATTCTTACCGATTGCTTTACGCAAACTTTGCTGTTGCACCAATTTGATGTTTTGACCATCGATGGAAATGGCGCCCATTTGAACATCATAGAAGCGGAAGAGCAATCGCATGATTGTGCTTTTGCCTGCACCTGAAGGTCCAACAATTGCCACAGTTTTACCAGCAGGTACTGTAAAGCTAACATTGCGTAACACCATCTTCTCTGGTGAATAGCCAAATGTGACATTATTGAACTCGATGCCACCACCAGCCGTAAGCAATGGAGCACTGCCTGGCGCATCCACAATTTCTTCTTCCTCACGTAGCAACTCGAACATATTTTCCATGTCCACAAAATTCTTTTGTATTGCACGATAATATGTACCAAACCAGTTCAATGGCATATAAAGATCCATGAGATAAGTGGAGAAGAGTACAAAGTCACCCACCGTCAATGTCTTATGATGTACGACCAAATAGACGCAGAGTAAAGATCCCGCCAACAACCCCAGACAGAGTATTATATTTTGTGCGGTGTTGAGCATATTAAGCGTCAGCATTGAGAGAAACTCTTCTTTTTGGTATTTAAGTATGGCATCTCTATAACAATCGACTTCATAGGTCTCGGCTCCATAGTATTTAACCGTTTCAAAGTTGAGCAGTGAATCCACGCTTCGAGCACGCTGCTCATTGTCAGCCAGATTCATGCGTCTCTGGTATTTAGTACGCCACTCCGTTATAGCAATGGTGGAAGCTATGATAAATCCAGAAAAGTATTTAAATATATTTAAAATTGGCGTACTCATTATGTTATTGGACTTACCTATATATAGAAACATGGTGACGAATACAATTAGGCCGAACCACCAGTTGAAAGCGTAGATAAAGAATACCACAGCTACAATCAGATCGAGAATGGTTGGCGTGATCGAGAAAACAATATAGTTCAGTAAATTATTGATAGAATCTGTGCCGCGATCCATTATACGCAGCACTTCGCCCGTTTTCCTTTGAAGATGCCAACGCAACGATAGCTGATGCAAATGCCGGAACAAATCAATTTCGATTTCTCGCGTCGTGTACTGTTGGACCCGAATCCACAAAAAAGTTCGCAGATTGTTGAACAGACCCATGCCACCAGTTCCACCGCCTTGCAAAAACGATAAAGTCACATAAATAAGCACAAAGTCCCAACGAAATGAGATTGGCTCAATAGTCAGACTGTCGACTTAAGGGCAAGAGAAAGAGAAAAACATTAATTAACATAGCCGACTTTTCATAATTGAGACAATATGACCTACCCAAAAGTTTTCGATAAATGGGTAAAAAGAGTTTAATCACACGACCGGCTATGAGCAATCCAATGCAGATAATAACAGAAATTTGAAGCATTGTATCCTTCTTAGGCCATAAATATGGAAAGAGCGTGCGCAGTTTACGCCAGCCATTTCTAAAGGCCGATCCGGATGGAACATCGCTTGACGGTGAATTATCCAGACGCTGATGAGGATTGTATGGTGCCATAATACCTGGTGCCTTTAGACCAAGTACAAAAATAAGTAACGCACAAAGTGATCGTGTAACAAACATTCCCATTTCGATTTCATCTTTATTGCTGTAGGAGAAAAAATGTTATTTAAAAATCAATATATAATGATAGATATGTTTTAAATGTTAAATACTATGAGCAACTAAATTTTTTATTTAGTTATCACAAAAAAATTGTAAATAAGATCAATTTACTCGAAAATGGATGAAATTATTATTATGAAATTGGATGCTAATTTACAATGTACCGTAGATTTTTTTTCATAGCGTTTTTTAATGCGTTCAATGCCTTGAAAATAAAGGTTTAAGTTCAGTCTGTTCAGTTTCAAAGTCTCATAAATAAATCATTCATAATCATTTATAACTGTATAGTAATATGTTAGGCAGAAAAAAACAAGTAAAGAAAGCTACAGTCGAGTGTACTCGACTGTGAGATATACTACCCATTTTGAATAAAAGCAATATATTTTGCAGTATTATTCTCAAAATATACCAAATATACTGCAAAAATACTAAAAATATACCAAATGGTATATGTGGTATATCGATATAGTACCGCATTCAAAATATACCATAGACGGCACAATATACCAGATTGTCGGTCAAAGCAACTCAGACCCATAGTAAGTAGGCGTTTTTGCCCATACAAAAGTATTTCTTTAATTACTTCCACAATTTTTTCCGATCGAAACCAAATTTTCAGGGATCATAACTACTATAGCTATTACTGTATATACCAAAATTTGTAACTCTAGCTTTAAAATTACGCTTGTTATTCGATTTTTGATTTTCAGGGGCGGAAGTGGGCGTGGCAAAATTTGAAACAAACTTGATCTGCGTGCAAACATAACAAATGCTGTCGAAAAATTATAGCTCTATCTCTTATAGTCTCTGAGATCTAGGTGTTCATACGGACAGACGGACGGACGGACAGACGGACAGACGGACATGGCTATATCGTCTCGGCTGTTGACGCTGATCAAGAATATATACTTTATAGGGTCGGAGATGCCTCCTTCTACCTGTTACATACATTTCCTGCCGGCACAAAGTTATAATACCCTTCTACCCTATGGGTAGCGGGTATAAACATACTTCCTTAAATGAAACCACCAGTCCTCATGGCCTAAGTTCACGATTGCCAGTGCTTCATTGATCAGCGCCAAAGTCCAAAAGAGCAACAAAATCAGACCATGCCCCCGAGTCGGAAGAGAAGGCAATTGGTAGTGTCGTTCCTTGACTATGAGGCAAATAGAAAATGGATACGCGAAACACACGACACACGTGTAAAATATCTGTGAACGATATCGGAAGAAAAGATAAGCAATGTTTTCGGGATTAGTTAAATAGCACACGCACCATAAAGCCATAGACTGCACTGTCTGCATAAATGCGAGCATTCAAAAAGAAACGCAATAGCGCGAGAACGGGTACAAAGAGCAGCAAAAACAATTGTACAGCATAGAGTCGAGATTTTGATATTTGAGTGGGGTCCATGGGTGTGGCATATTTGCGATACATCAAGAGCTGGATACTCCCAAAGAGAAGCAGGAATCCTCCGAAAATTGCCGGTCCCACAGTGTCCATAAAGCAATGCGAGATTCCATGTTTGGTCCAAATCTCGCTAAGCGTGACATTAGGTGGGCAGTACAGCATTTTGTATGCTCAGTTATTGCTGAAATGTTAAAAAAATGCATCTATTGTAACAAATTTATATGTTAAAAGCCATCCGCAATATTGACGAAGAAGCGTGCGCAAAATGTGATATTACATTATTACAAGAGGGGGTCGCGCGCATACGAGCGAGCAGTGTGAAAAGGTTTAACATTTAATAGAAAAATTTATTTCATTAAATATTTACTTTGGCAAATAAAATCGTAAAAAATCGTTCTCGACTATTTCACAATGTTTCTCTTTATTACGAATTCGGGAAAACCACCCAACTTATCAGATAAATTTAAATGACATCAACATTAAAATTGTCTAATTGTAAAAGATAGTATCGAAACAAATAAAAATAAACTTGCAAATCATTTACACTATTGACTTATTCATGTAATTTAGACGTATAAATTATGCAATTACCCGATTTTCATTATTAGCTCAAGATAGATTTGTCACCATATATTAATTTTTGCCCTTACCTTAACTTACGCTAAGCGTAGATTTCGAATCTGCGTAAAATATTTTATTTTATTTAAAGCAATTGTGCAATGAACCGACAGAAAGTGCCGAAGCAGTTCTATTTATTTACAACTCGAAGCTAAAGGTGGAAGGAACATCGATTGCATTATCGATGTATTTTAATTTTTCAACATCGATTGATGAAAAACTTCGATGATTTTTTAAGGCCATCTAATTATGAATATTATAAGTAATTATATTTAGCATCTAGATAAAGAGTAACATTTATAACATATTTGTAAATTTGAAAGCGTTTAAGTATTTGAAATTATTGTAGATATCGAATATATCGAACGCTGGTATGCAGTTAATCTTTAACTTATTCTAGTGTTGGGAAAACCTTTTATTCCAAGTGTGTCGACTCGCTCAGTTTGCATACTTGTTCACAAGTCTCTTTATTCTTTTCTCACTACTAACTCACTGCTGGTTTGATAAGTTGTTGCCAGTTGCCGTTGATTTACCAAATAATAAATAAATTACGAAATAATAAATAAAAATAACACTGGATATTTTTGGGTGGATACATTTTACAAAATATGTTGTATCGATTAAACAATTGTGTTTCATCGTTAAAGACATTATAAACTGGTTTTAGAGCCTATTTACTAAAGAATTAAAAAAAAAAAATAACAAAAAAACAGGTCAAAGAATGAAGGCAACTGTTCTCAAGCGAGTACAAAAATCAAAGTAAGCAATGAGCGAAAGTGATGAGTGACCAATTAGTAACGAACAACTGAGCAACAAAAAAAAAAAAACTTAGTGGACATGTTCCGCATTGAGCAGCTCGCTCTTGCTTACTTAATTCAACAAGTCTCACCTTCAACATTAATTAATATGTGTAAATTAAATTAATGGAATATTTAAATTAATTTGTTAATTTGGGTATTTGTTGTTCCGACCAAAACATAATACATAATAATAATAGAAATGAATTCCATTGTTTTTAATTCAATGTTTTTCGGTGTTAATCCCATTTATAATATTAGCAACTTATAATTTTAATTTCAAAGTAGCAATTGCAGCAATCGCTAATTAGGAAATATTCGTGGATTATGAATGGACAAATACAAAAATATTAAAATAATCATTTTATGTATATTTGAGCAACATAGAAATATGTAAACATAAATATTTATTTTTAAAATTTGCTAAGCCGTCTTTTTTTAGTTTTTAATACTTTAAATGACAAATATTTTTTTGTCTTAACATTAAACTATATTAAAAGACACATAAAATGAGTTTCAGAGTTGTTGAATGAATATTCTAAGTGCCAGGAACGAATCTATTGGAGTCAAAACTACTTGGACAATTATTTATATTAAATATTAACATTACTTAATTGAGGCGTCTAAATGATACATAATACATACATAAGTTAATTCGGATCTAAGATCTAAGATAAATTTACAGTTTTCGAATTAATTTATTTCTCAGTTCCAAGTCAACATTTTTCTAAGTAGAAGTTACGAACTGAGACAGTCTTGTACATACTCCAGTAAACATACATATGTATTTATATGATCTATATATGGAATATATGTAGTATGTACCAGACTATGGACTCTATGTACTACATCCTACTGGGACGTGCTCTTATTGATGTACATAGGAATTTTGTTTAGTTATATACTAAGTTGTTCAACTTGGATTTAAATTATTATCACAAACAAGTATATTTAATATGCATCATTACGAGTAGGTACCAGAAGAAGGTCTATTGGACCGGAAATCTTAAGTTTGCCTCGATTAGGCAATGAGTCTTAATTTTTACAGCTATGAATTGATTTTGGCCAATAGTGGCTGCGTCACAGCATTGCCTCCCGTTCCAAGTGCAACTACAGGTGGTCGTGGAAAATCTTCTGTTATAGATAGGTCTTGTCTGTGTCCGTGACCATGCCCATGACCAGAGCCGTGTCCATGGTTATTCGAGACGGGTGTAGCCTTTGATAGAAACTGCTTATAATTCTTGACTAGATAGCCATAAGGATTATCGCCACTCAGGCCTGGAATGTTCTGATTACTGCAGCTGCTTCCACTCCGGTCCAAACTGACCACTGTCGCAGCTGTTGGCAGTGATGGAACTTTATTGCTAAGCAACGGGGTTTCATCGCAATCGGCAAACTTTATTCGCTGTCCACTGCCCGTGCTGCCAGTTTCTGTAGCGGCAGTATCGCTACGACTTGTCCTTAGCAGTGTTGAGATCGTGGGCGATGGTTTTAAGCGGTTCTTTGTTTGCGGTGTCGGTTGCAAAATGCCACTCAGATTCGAACTAGAGGTGGATTGCGCATGGTGGCCATGGAGTATATGGCTATGAGTGTGGCTTTTCAGCGTTCCACTCAGTGGCAGGCGAAAGTGTGCTAGTTCCCAACTATCGCTAGTAGTTGTAGGCACACCATTTCCGTTTTCCCTTGTACTTTCATTGCTGTTTCCATGTCCTTCTGCTTCCACGCTGCGTAACGAGCGACTGCTGTAGATGTCATATGGATGTTGATGTTGCCCAGCATCTAAATAGTAATTATTTTCCTCAGTCTTCTGTTGCGCATTGTGGTCGAAGCAGTTGCCATTTAGCTTCGGAGAACTGGAGCTAATCTTGCGCTTCACCCGCAGATTGGGCGAGGTTTCCTTGTCTACGGATGGGAGCGCTAAAGTCGGAACTGCTGGTGCCAAAGATGTCACTACGCCCAGCTCTGAGTATTGTTTGTAGAAGGCGTGTGACTGATGTTGTGGTTGTTTCAGTGATGAACGCCTCGTTAGCATTAGTTTTTTGGGCGATATCAGGGAATCGGGCATCGGGTTGGGCATCTCGCCCTCGAGCCAGTAGGTTAGCATTTCACCCTTACCCTTCATGGGTACTAGGCCGCGTCGTGTGGTAACAAAGCTACCGAACTCATCCAATGCCAACTTGGTTGTTTCACTAATATGAATCTTTAGCGCTTCACCGTTGGACTCCATGCGTGATGCAGTGTTTACAGTGTCCCCAAAGAGACAATATCGAGGCATTTTTTGGCCAACCACTCCTGCTACACAGGGGCCAGTGTGTAGGCCAATCCGGAGCTTTAAGCGATCACTAGGTCTGTGATGTATCCTGAAGTTGTGAACTGCTTCGAGCAGGGCCAATGCAAGGCGAGCAATTTCTCGGGCATGATAATTCTCATTGCGTATTGGCAAGCCCGAGACGACCATGTAGGCATCACCTATTGTCTCCACCTTGTACACATCGAAGTTCTCGACAATGGAGTCGAAGCAGGTATATAGATCGTTAAGAAACTGAACAACTTGCATGGGCGTGCTCTCAGCTGAGATCGCTGTGAAGCCAACAATGTCGCTGAAGTAGATAGTGACTTGGTCAAAGGTCTCGGCTACAACAGGTTGTCCGCTGATCAACTGGGCGGCGACACTCTGGGGTAGTAATTGATATAGCAGCTTTTCGCATTTCTTCTTCTCTTCGAGATAGTCTTGGGTGCGCTCCTCGACTAGCTCCTCCAGATTATTAGCATACATTTCCATGCGCTTCAGTAGATTGTCAACAATATTTCCGGTCTCATTATCCCTGCGGGCGCACATGAAAATTAAAGAAGTCAGTAGAAAATATTAGAAGGCAATCGCTAATAATTTAGTTAATTATTATTCGACAAAAAATTGAAATGAATTACGTAGTTAAGATGGAATACAATTTTTTCCAATGCTTTATTATACATTTTTATAGAATAATAAAATAGATTCCATCAATGGATTAATTTTTCGAATTTTTAACTCATGTCTGTATTTAAATGCTTACTTATTGAACTTGCGAATCATGGATTTGAGAGTATTGAAGTCTGGTCGCTCCACTGGATCTTCAGCCCAACAGCGTTTTATAATACCAATCACGTCCGCTTTGGTATCGCCGCACTGCTGTAGCTCTGGACGAAAGGGTTTACCCTGCATTGCCTGCCCTTGATAAGTTTTAACCAACTCAACGATCTCTGCAATTGTAGAGAAAAACTGTGCAGTAGCTGTCATTTCCTTTGTATTTCAAACAAAATTAATAGCAAAATATTGTGTCTCAGTGTTTTAATTTCGCATCAAAATCGATGTTTGTCATGGACATCACTGACTTTCATAACTAGTCGCATATTAAATACATCACATTTAGTTAGCTATAATCATGTCATCCAACCTGCATCATCTGAAGTTCTTTTGTCCGTACTTTATGACTGTGGAAACGATTGAAGATCTGTTGACAGTTAGTAAATCCTGTCATAGCGACATTGGTTATGACATTAAGAAATGTCGCGCTCCCAATCACTATAATGATCGAGAGGCCCTAGTCGAGATTAAAATTCGAAATCTTTTGATCCATACTACGCGGGAGAGCGGAGGCATAGAGATATTTTCCCTTCGACCAAGACGTTAGTAATTTTAATGGTACACAAACTTTGGCTAATATTTTCATACTGTTTCAGAGCCTACTGATGCAGAGATTATTTTCGGAGATTGCAGTTGCAAGATGCTGTTTTGTAATCGAGGAATATTTAAAAGGGGCTGGGATAAATCTCGCATCGGTTGGTTGTGGGATCTGGAACACTTGAACCGATTAGATAAACTTTATCATATCTGGCGGGAATTCGGTTCAAGTAAGAACTTCCCCCACAGATTGAGGGACCCACCATTAATTACAATGCGGCGTACTGTGGTAGAGAAACCTAAAAAAGTCGGATGCTGGAGTTGGCTCCGCAACAATTGTGGTTACGTTTCTGATAGAGAAAGTTGGGATGTTGCCCAAAGTGGCCTAAGAATATGACTTCTATTTAAAGTTTTGTATGTATTATTTTTTGGAGAGTATTAAAACGAGTCGGAGTGGTAAAATTTGATTCGAATGCTTGCATTCTATCATTGTTAACATACGAAAAAATTCCTAATACTCTTTTGAACACATATGTATTATTTTGTATAATCTATTTTATCAAGAATGCGTGCATACTAAGGCTCGTATTCATATTCACACAAAGTTATTCAAACTATTCTTTTAAACTACATTTTACACAAACAAAAGACACAATTTATCTTTGGTTCCTTCCAACTTGTAAGAAGTAATTGCCAACTGGCAAAAGACTGAACTCAGCCAAGGAGTTAAATCAACTCAGAGTATAATTTGATGTGCTTGCCAAGTGGCTGTCAAGAGCTGCAATGGCCTGGAAACTTGCAAACAAACTTTCCATGAGCTTATCTGCATTAAATAAAGAGCTTAAGAGTTACATCAGTGCTCATGCTGAAGTATACAATCATTTACAAAATAACTGTGGTCCTAAAAGTGTCTTAAATCTTCATCATTAAGCAAGAAACAGTCGATAAACATAATGAGCATAGTACTCTGAGAGGATGTTCCAGGTGAATAATTTCTGCTTAAATAGCACCTTAAAATGTTATTTACATCCGAAATTATTTTAAATGTATTTTAAAAATACTAATATTATTATTTGAAGAGAATAGCGAAAGTTTCTGCTGTCAGTGCCTTAGAAATACATAAGTTAGTGTTGATTTTAATTATATCTAACTACATATTATAAATAAATATTAAAAAAATAATCGATTTTATAGAAAGCTTGAGACTGAATCAAATTAACGTCTATGCAGTCAGTGCCTTATAAATAGGTTTGTGTTGATTTTAATTATATCTAACTACATATTATAAATAAATATTTAAAAAAATATTAAATGATTGTTTAGAAAGCTTGAGACTGAATCAGATTAACGTTTTTATTGCATACCTTGAGGCGTCTTGTGTACACAATTGCCCAAATAAAATGGACCTTGTCTTGTGGTTATCTCGTGAACAATAATGCCAAATGAGTATACATCGCCTTTTTGAGTTCCCTCTGGAGCACGGTGACTCTCCAGCCTTAATAATTCTGGAGCTGTCCACAGGAGTTCTGGTACAGAATTTGTAAAATTTAATACAATAGCAACCTCGAAGTAATGTGAAGTATAAAGTACTTACTCCTCCAATAGGCATGACTATTACAGTTTTCGATGTCACTTTCAACATCGTTATGAGTCCGTCGCAGGCTATGCAATCCGAAGTCGGTAATCTTCAAGACAAATCTTGAGTCGACCACGCAATTGGAGGACTTAAGATTTCCATGGGAGCGAATGTCAGAACTGTGAAGAAACTGCATGCCACGGACAATGTCGTGCATCAAAGACAGTTTGAACATCCAGTCCAGTTGGAATTGCTCGTTTTCCAGTATATCCTGTAGCGAGCCCTTAGGACAGTATTCGGTAAGAAGAAAACTCCGACGCTGATCTAGACAGGCACCATAGAACTTGACCAAGTGATCGTGTTGCAAATCCTTCATGCGCTTTAGTTCCAGCATTAGGCTGCGCGATAACACAGTCTGCACATTTTGCACTTCGATGGACTTAATAGCCACCTTGCTTTTCCTGTACATACCAACGGGAATGAAGATTTGGCGATCTCCATTGATCGATACCATGTCCTCGGACATAAGAGTAAGCTGCGAGCTTTGCTTGACTAGCGAGTGGAATGAGCCGCGCATGCCATGATCTGCTGAATCACGAAACATGACATCCTCTAATGAGACCTTCCAGCTCATCGAATTGATCTCCGCTTCAGCTATGTAATGGCGATATCCAAAGAAGAAGCACACCGCCATTATGATTATTAATGTGGCAAGAATAATCGAGAGGATCGCATAACCAGGCAACGCTATAAAAATATAAGCAATTAGTTATCGTTATTTTTGACCTTGAGAATTGACATACAATTGTCTGGACAGAGTGAGCCATCATAACCACATATGGGACGATCGGGTGGCGCTTGCTCCCGACCTCCAGCCCAATGGATTTCCTTTTCCGATTCGAACTCTAAACGATTGTGCAGAAAGTGCGCGACAATCTCAAAGCGACCTGTGTCGGGATTCATATCCAGCAAGGAATATGCCGAAATCCGGTCTCCATTCGAGTCAATTGTCACGTTACCAGTGATTCCAGTGAAACTACGATTCCACATGCGACGCACAATATCCGTACCATTAATGGGTCTGGTTAGCATGTTCGGGTCTTCGCGGATGCTCTCATTGAGGGCGTTGGCATACAGGAGGACGCCATCGAAAAAGGAAGTCACGAATGCTGAGATTGGCTCATTCTCGCTAAATGTG
Source organism: Drosophila sulfurigaster albostrigata (assembly GCF_023558435.1). Taxonomy (NCBI): domain Eukaryota; kingdom Metazoa; phylum Arthropoda; class Insecta; order Diptera; family Drosophilidae; genus Drosophila; species Drosophila sulfurigaster. Next base: position 5,790,617 of record NC_084882.1, read on the forward strand.
TAATTGTATTTGGCAGATGCGATGTCTTTTATCTGCAAATGGTTTAACGTCCCATTAGACATTACATATTCTGTTGTGGTACTAGTAGTGTTTGCTCCTTGTTTGAACTCATATCTAGCTATCTCCGAATTTTGAGGTTTTATTGCCTTAGCACCCGTGAAATTCAATTACGTCGGCGATACGTTGAAAATGCATTGGTATCAACATCAACATTCACATCAACATCGGCAACAGGGCCAGCAAAGGCAACGTGAAAGATGCCAACGACGACTTTTTGCCAGAAGCCCAGTGGAAGTTAATTCAGGCCGTATATTGTCAGTCGAGTATAGAACTCAACCCCTAAGGCATACTTTGGTTGGAGGGAGATATTTTGTCGTCTGTCGACCCTTTTGACAGTTTCAAGCACCTGATTTGCTTTTGCAATGGCCGAGTAATGTCAATGACGCAAAGAAAGAGCTACAGAAATGCGGCAATAGTCGCAATCACAGCGTGCTGCATAAAACAGGACTGGATAATAACTTAAGAGTCTTCGCGAGGACTCTCAGTCTATTGAAATCGCTTGTTATGTATTTTGAATGAAATTATATTCACTTTATAGGGAGTGAAAAGAAAATATAAATACTTTATTTCTTAGTCTCTCTGCTCTATTATGCAACTTCATCAGCTTTTGAATAAATAGAGGTACTGTACTCTTAAGCTGTATTTCACGTAATCTCTTTTTTGATACCTGGGACACCACAGATCTCATACAATTGTTGACGAATCAGCTGCTGGAAGGCGTAACGTGTTAAGTGTCATTAGCCATAGTTGGGAAAGCGGATGTGAAGCAGCTTAAACCCTAAAAATGGATCAAAACAAACGCCATTACAGAAGTCACTTGCACATGTTGCCCAAGAGTGGGCTAATGCTTTCAGCTCGACTCGTTGTTTTCCTTTGCTGCTATAGTTGTTTCTCTACGTGAACAATGTTTACGATTTGGGGGTTTCATACGTATATAACGTAGTTGTAGTATGTGCACTCACACACTCATAGGTACATACATATGCAAAATAGGCTGTTCTTCGAGCACGTTCGCTGCTATCGGATTTGCATCTGGCGGGAGAAACCAAGTAAAAAAATTTTACTACTACTACACTCGACTAAAATATACCCCGTGTATGCTAATTAAGAAACAATTTACACAACTATGTAATTATACTTGTAATTACTGTATTGTAGATACGAGAACATATAGTATTTCTTAGGGTCAGAGATATCTCTGACCACATCCATAATCCATTATACGCTTTCTTGCATCGTAATGGACAAAGAAATAAGAAAAAGCCCTCAACCAACCTAGCTGGGAGCAAAAACAATTGTGAAACAGTTCGGTTTTTCTTGGTTCTTCAATTCGATTACCATGCAAATTTTGTATGGCGCTTCCTTGCGGCGTTTGCACTCACCTCATTGGACACCTTTGTGTAAGCATCGTCATTTGGCTGCTTCGGCGTGACCGTTAACATTGCTGTGTACGCTTTCTTGGCGCGTTCATTGTTAAAATCGGTATCATTCTTATCATACCAGGGCAGCGAGGTCATATATGGCACACTGCAATCACAATACGGTTTACAAAGACATTAATGAGTGAGTTCGTATGCTAAGAATGCACCCTACACTCTACAGTGCACTGTAGTGTACACTGCAGTGTACAAGAATCTTATCAATCTGCCACCTGGCTTTGCATTGCATTGCGACCCAACAGGAATTTGCAGTTTGTACTCTCTCGCCTTATCAACGCGCCTAGTGCTGCTATATGCGTCATAAATTATTTATAAATAGAAAATGTTAATTGCAAAATGAAAACTCGATTTTAGGTTTATCTCTTACTATCTGAGATGCTTTTCTCTCTCTCACTCTCTCGACTGCATACGCCTTACTTATGTCTATGTAATAACCTTCCATTATTTATAAACTTGTATATATGTACAATTATATACAAAAAAAAACATGGCTTCTTTTTAAACCCGGTAACTATAGGGTAGAAGGGTATTATAATTTTGTGCCGGCAGGAAATGTATGCAAGGCAGAAGGGGGCATCTCCGATCCTATAAAGTTATATATTAAATCTTGATCACAGTCAACAGCCGAGACGATATAGCTGTACCTATACCTAGATCTCAGAAATTAAAAGAGAGAGAGATATAATTTTTTTGACAACATTTGTTATGTTTGCATGCAGATCAAGTTTTCAAAATTTACCACGCCCCCATCCGCCATCGCAAATTGACAAAAATAACAAGTGTAATTTTATAGCAAGAGTCGAATTAGAATTTTGGTACATACAATAATATCTATTGTGTTTATAATTCCTAAATATTTGGTTGCGATCAAATAAAAAATGTCGAAGATATTAAAGAAAATCATATGTATGAAAATCACCTACTTACTAGGGTTCTCAGTTGCTTTGGCTGCTAATCTGGTATATTTTGCACCCTATTGTATACTTTATATGTAGTGCTGTATCAATACACCTAAACTAGCCTTTGATATATTTTCAGTATTTATTTCTGTATGTTCATTTGGCATATTTAAAATTAAATAACGAAATATTTAGCTTTTATTCAAAATAGGTATCGGGTTTCTCACAGTCGAGCACATTCGACTGTAGCTTTCTTACTTGTTTCTGTTGGTTGTGTGTGCATTGAATCGTTTGTAATCTAAGTGCACGCATGCATTTCTTATCAGTCAAAGTTTGTTTGTGTTACTAACTCAATGTCAGCTGCTTCCTGCTAAGTCAGCAATTGACATATCCCGCAAATCGCTTATTGATGGCAAATATATTAGCCATTACTGTATGGATGGATATAATTTTTGATATAATACTCGTATTTTATAATACTTAATGATGCTATAATATGATTTTTAATAAAGTTTTTCAATTATAATAAATTTAAAAATACATACATACGCATACATGTACGTATCGTACGTATTTTTTCTTTCGCATTATTTTACATTTGATTACAAGTTCATGAAGGTTATGCGATTAGAGAGAATTTACGAGTAGTGCACATGCAAATAATTATTCGACTGCTCGCCCCTCCTCACATGCCGCCTTGTCATGAGAAAAAATCGCAAACATCTGCCCCGGTATTGCCTTCCGAGCAATATGAATTATTTGTGAGTATTCGTAAACCGTTCACCCCACATTGATCATTGTAAGTTTCCTTTACCTAATCATGAAACACTCAGATTATCTGTATTTTTAAACTAAACGCAAATAATATTTTTTTGTTTTGTTTAAACTCAGGAAGAGCGAAGAATCAGTAATCCGTTTTAATAATTTATTTTATTATTCCTATACTTATCGAAATATTTGATTTTATTATCTCGCTATAGAAATATGATGAAACTTAAAATCCTATATCTAAGAAGAAGCCAGAAAATCAAAAAGAATAACTATTGAGTCAATAGACTAGGTAAACTTGCACCTCTTAAATTATTGAATTTGTAATAAGCGGTACAATTGGCAAATACAAAGAATATATAAATGCTTAGCTAAATGTGTGGGTGGCAATGACTCAGCCAATTTGGGGACAGCATATTTTTCTATATAAAACCACAGCAGCCAAATGTGTCTAAGGGGACATAAGAGTTTCGAAGAGCATTTATTTTTTATTGTTTGCCATTAGAGTTAATAATGGTCAAGTCAGACATGTGTCAAAAATCGGAATTTCCTCAATTTATAAATAGATATTAATTGGTAACTGCGTCTGCGACTGCGTCGTTGACTTGAAGTTGCTTAAAGCTATTTTTGTTGGTAAATTTCATAATTTTAATAACCTTGGCTAATATGTATTATGCGCACTTTGTAAAGAATATTCAAAGTGCGCGTGTTGGGCAAAGTGAAAGGTCACAAACTGAACCGATTGCTATAAATGATCAGTTTCTGTGATTGTTGTTATAATTGTTGTTGTTGCTTATGCTATTATTGTTCCTGTTATTGTTAGTGTTGTGATTTTGAAGTAATGTAGATACATATCTCTTTTGTACTTGTACTTATACTCACCGCGAAAATAATTCAATATTGATGAAAACATATTCACCGCTATCGATCATATTCAACTCCTCGGCTGTCAGCATAATTTGACGTATAGACTGTGGATCGGCGCACATAATGACAACTGCAAAATAAATAATAATAAATTGTCAAAAAAATTAGTAAAACGAATTGCAAAATTTCATTTGACAACCTTTACACACTCGATTTTTGGAACTATTTTTTTGTGCTTGAGAATTGTTTAGGTTGGCTTCAAATTTTTGTTTACAATTAAAAATAGAAGCAGATATTAAGCAACGAGCGTCAGGTTCCTAAGCTCTTGTCATTAAAAATGTATTAATTCATTTAAAAAGTGAACACTTTGTTAACGAAACGACAACCGCTTGTCTACTGTAGAGATGTCAGTTTTCTTGACGTCAGCAGATAATTTATAAATGCTTTGTGTGAATCGTGTTACTCAAAGACGCTTCAGATTATGAAGCAGTTTATAGAAAATACATCACATCGTCTTTTCAAGTACTTCATGTGTTTTCTTTGGGCCCTTTCAAGATCACCCACGGATTAACTTATCGGGTGCTTCCCATTTCTATGCATTTTTTTTATTGGGTGTGATTTACCTACTCGATATAAACAAGAGTAGGAGTTTAGGAAAAAAATTCGCCAATTTCTTGTCGACTCTTAACAGCTTAATAAATAATTCACACATCAAATGTTTCGACTAATATATAAAAATTATCCAATCAAAAATTTAATTTATTAATTTTTATAATATTATATATTGTAAGTGGCTCGTAGCAGTTCATGAAACACAAATACAAAAAAATGGTAAGGTTTTACTCAGGTTTTTGTCTAAAGGTTTAGAAATTTGACGTATAAATCGCAAGTCTGTATTAGTTGTTTTAGACAATTTACGAGTCCAATGCAGTTCGTGTCTATTTATGTCGTCATATTGTCATGAGACTACTTTTTATTATTTAAGAGCCAGCCAATTTGGACGATTCAATTCAATTAAGAAAATGTAAAATAATATACATTTATACCCATTTATACATTTATGCAGTGACAAGCTTGACATATCGAAAAACGAATGTCGGCCAATTATCATTATAAAAAATATTAACAAATAATAAATAGCAAATATTATAATAAAAGCAATTTTTATAAAATAGTCAGTTTTGTTTCAAAAACAACTTTTTAAACCTACCATCAGGGTAGGTCGGTAATGTAACTTTCCGCCGGACAGGAAATGTATGTAACAGGCACAATAAGACATTTTCATCCCATAAAATATATATGTATATTTTTGATGATACCATGCTTGTCTGTTCGTCCATTATATGATGCACACCCTTCCGACCAACAGAATCGAGTCGAATAAGCGTACTTTTAAAGCTAGAGTCAGTTTCTTACAATAATAACTTCAGTCCTTAAGATTTCTGAAAATTTGCGATCAGATAAACATTTTTGAAGTTCTTTAAGAAATAAAAGCCTTCGGAATATAATCGTATTTTATCGATATATTAGATTGGTTTATTTTAAAAATAAAGCCGCAGTGTTTTTTTTTTTATTGAAAATGGATAGCGGGTATCTTACAGTCGAGCACACTCTGTAGCTTGTTTAGTGCGTAGTATGGGAAATGTCATGCTCAAGAAATCATATTGATGAATACATAAGTCACTTCCATAAATAATTATTCATGTTCTTTTATGTCTACAGAGAACCTTCTATTGTGGGCCTCTGAATAGGTGCAGTCGGAGGCTGTCAATGTCAAGAACAGATCAAAACGTTTTCTTAATTTAATTACATAAGCATCTAAAAATTAAATTTGCACGAGTTGAAATGAGAATAATTATTACACAAATGAGTGCAAACTAAGTTTGTTATTGTTGTTGTTGTTATCTCAGAGGTAATCCAAAAACCGAAACACATCACATCTGTAAACGTTAAGGCAAGGAGTCTCAATGTGTAGTGATAATTGCGTGAGTTAATTGGAATTCATAAACAAAAAACGTAATTATGCTGCCAATTAGTACACGTATTCATAATAAAGTTCAATGTCTTTTGAGCAATATATAAGTCAAAATGCCACAAGACTGAATTATGCATATTAGCCGTTTTGTTAAAATTAATCCGAGAGTACATAAATAAATGAAAATCTTTTTAACCATTTCGATTATACTAAATTCCCAATTCATGTCTTAATTAAAAGTTCAAAACGAAATTGTTAGTATTCCGGTTCTTAATCAAAATAATTCATTTCACTGGGCAATCGCTGCTGCCAAAATAATTTGAAAATAAATCTTAAATTTGGACAAATACTTGATATCGACTTGGTATTTAATCAAACGTGTTAACTTGTGTTCAAAATGAGATAAATTGTATATTATCTATATATTGTATAAAATAAACAGAATCATTTAATATTTACGATACTTTGTATTCGCTTTCTTTTGGCATCTCAGACCCAATAAATATTCGAGATCAGGGTAAACAGCTGAGATGATATAGTCAAGTCTGTTTATCTGTCTGTATTTACTCATGGACTAAAAGTGATAAAGTTACAGTTTTTTTTCCCTGCGCTGGTTATTATTGCACGTAGAACAAGTTTATTTTAGATTTTATCACGCTGATTTCCGCCCTCGGATATTAAAGTTTATTAGTGTTAATGATTCCTAAATTTTGTTGCGATGAGATAAAAAACTTTCCTCCTTGTTAAAAATTTTCTAAATTGATGAATACTAATTTACAATTAATTATTAAGTATTTTTAAACAAACTTTCGTTTTCAGTCAAGTATTTTATTATCACACTAAAAACAAAATATAACATCTAATAAAATGCAACAAATGCAAATGAAGAATCGTTTGAATATGTACGGACAGGGGTATAGGAGTCTAAGTTCGAGACGCTAAATAGAAAATAAATGAACTATTTAAGGTTGTTTCGAAAGCTTCCTAGCATTGGCCAATGATCAATGAAGGCGAATGATATTTTTAGTACTACAGTATGATTGAACAAATGCCAAAAAGAGGCTGAGTCGACCTTTATAAAGACAATAGCAGGTCTTTAGAACACATTGTAAATATGTATGTAAGGTTTCTCGCTCTCTCTTGAAGCAATGCACTTACTTCTTGTTCGCATGGCAACATTACGTAGCAGCCGAGTTATATACGTCTTGGTCCAATGTGCGGTATCGAAGCCGAGTTGATAAACCGATTCCTTCTCAATGGTGTCGTGTATCGCTGCCAGACACAGGAAGCAGACCGAATTGCCTTTGATCTTGGCGTTTTCGTTCTGATAGATTAATGCGGTGCGAGTCCAATTATAAGTGTTGAGAATGGCTCGAACCATATTTCCAAGATTGTTGACCTGGGCGCCTTTGAGGCGAGTCAGGGTTGAATAGCTGTCAGCTTTTTTGCTGAACTCGCCAGCGTTACCGCCAGTTGTAAGCAAAGGAATCTGCCAGACATCAGCATACCGGGATATCGGCGCCAATACATACTCGCAAGGTAGGCCAAAGATAGCATTCATTTCTGGCCACTGGGTAAAGATCTCAAAGAACCCAAGGGGTCCATACGTAGAGGAGCAAAATGTGTCACGGGAAATTAGTGAAATATCGATTTGAACGCCTCCAACGAAGCCAAGGCGTTGCACATGCGCAATTCCAAGCTCCAGCACTGGCAACACTTTGGGCATGATGCAGTCATTCTTGTTATCCGACTCCACCGATGGCAGCAACGCCACGAACACCAATTGACGACGCACTTGATGAGAGCCATGTCGAAGGCTATTATGGTTGATCGGGCTGGGAAAGTTTTGAACCAGCTGGGTTTGGGCTGATTTCTGAGCATTCCGTGTGTTTGGCACTTTGAAGCTATGCACTCCAGATATATCACTGATGCTGGCAAGACCTCCATCACTACCGACATCGTAGAACCAGGAAAAAGCAGGTGTTGGGCCAGCTCGTTGGCTTGGCACCAAAATGAGCAGCACCAACAGCAGTAGCTTTGGGAGATGATGTACGTGTCGTTTTGATGGCTGCCGCACAATGTTGATGGACATTCTGCGACAGCTCGGATGGATGAGTTGCCTTTGATAAGTATTTGTTTGGTTTTGTTTTGTTTTGATTTTAGATTTTATATTATGAAATATTTTAAAAATATTTTTTATTAATCTCTTGTTTTGGGTTATTCTCACACTTATTGGTTTTATAAACGTTGCACAAATTTATTTTTGTTCATGTCGATCTCGTTATTAACTTTTGTCAACTCTCGTGTATTTGGTTAAATTGCATCTGCTTCATTTTCGTTTAACGTGTTTAATATTTGCGACGCCTCTTGCAAAACAATAAGGCACATTAAGCACACAATGCTTAATTAAAACCTGTGTAAATTCAATTTAAATTTCTTTTTGTTGATTGTACTCTTTGGGCACTCAGCACTTTAACTATGTTTAATTAGATTGTTTATTTTCAAAAAAACTTAAAAGAACAATTTTTATCATGTTGCTTTTCATATTATTTTTTCAATATTGGGATTTGCACATTTTAATTTGGTTGAATATATATTTTAATATATGGTTGAATCAGCTTGAACTCTCTAATGCAATTAGGCAATATTGGAGAAAAGGGTTTATAAAAGATCTTTAATTTATCAGTTGCCATTTCACAGGTAAATTTCAAATATTTACAAAAGAAAATGAAAATAATTTGATATTATCTAAAGCCTTTTACTTTATAATGCATTATAATATGTACTCGTATTTTCAAAAGTATAACATCATATCAATTTAAGAATGCTTTTAATAAATACAAAATATGAGTAAACAAGGGAACACATGTCTTCAATAAATACGTAAATTCGGTTATTTTTAGCACGAATCCAATGTCAATTCGGAGTCAACTGTTAATTTCAAATATATTATGGGCTTCCAGACATATTTTTAAAGGCTTTAACAATTGAGTTAATAAATTGAAAGCTTACAATTAATATAAATTCTGTTAAGCCAGAAGAAATGAACGGAATTTTGACTTCTTGGGTTTTTTATTCATTGAATTAATTTTATATAATTTTAATTATTCAATTCCACTTGCTCAATTGCAATTGTATCGACCTTTACCCTAGAAATATATAGTATATAAACTAATGATTGATAGTTTAGTTAAGAGGTATTATAAAGGCAATAATTTCTGCGGAATTTTACTGAAGCTTAACAAAATTCGTTACAAATTTAACGGCAATTACCAAAGTAAATAAATGCGCAAAATTTCCAGTCCCAGAGAATGAATTTGCAGAACTTGATGGACCACAAGAGGCAAAAAAGAATAATAAAAATGTGTAGGTTTTTAGGTTATGTTAGACCGGTTCTCTGTCGAGTTCAATATAATTATATTTATGAAACTCTTTGTGATACGTTTCAGACATAATAATGTTGCGAGGTGTTTAAAAACATTCTAAAGATATTCTTGTATAGGTATTATAATACGCAAAATAAACTATCTCTTTTTATACAATGGGTTGGATGATGGATTATAATTTATAGCTAAACCACAAAAAAACTGTTGCTAAAAATAACCACACTATAAAAACCCTATGACCTAAAGGCATTCAGAGTGCCAACAATAGACGGAAAGAGTTAATACAAAAGCTTGGCTTAGAGATTTTTAATGATGATGCCCCTCGGCAGTGTGTTCACGGACAGACAGACGGACACACAGACGGACAGACGGACAGACACACAGACGGACAGACGGACATTTCGTCTCGGCTGTTGACGCTGATCAAAGGTATATTCGGTGTTCACTAAAAAACGCTATTTTATTCACAATTGCCTGTCCATTATGTATTTACCATGATTGGGGTTATTGCTCGCGCTTATTTGAGGTGAACCCGAAACTAATATACATACTTCAATAATTGGATAATAATATTGTGATTTTGCTCTCCTTGGGAGACGTGGCAACAATTTAAATTTGATATCCATTAAAAGGATCGAAAAAGTTAGAAGAGTGAGGATTATTGTACTTATTTCTTCGGTAAAAAGATTTGAACCCAATCGCGTCTATTTTTAAACACAAACACGAAATATGGGTCAAGTCAATTGAGCCATTCCCAAATATGAAATGGGCCCATGCCATGCATTATGGAGAATGACATGTACAGTTAATGCTTTGTTTGAAAGTGTTGTTGCCAATTTTTATGTTTTTTTGTATGCCGATTTTTTGTTATTGTTCAATTTGTTACAGTCTCAGACTCGGCGTGTAAGCTCTGATGGCTTTCCTTCATATACAATTTTCGAGCGAGGCAGATCTTAAGAGTTTACACGTGCCGTGGATTAACAGATCGATCGCCTGTCAGCTTCACAGCGGGCGGACAACTCAGCCAACAGCCAAAAGTCAGCAGCCAACAGTCAACAGACGATCTACCAGTCAACATTTAACATTGAAAGGCCAAAATTCATTAGTCTCGGCTTGTTTATGTGCCGTTAGAGTTGCAGATAGTTATTGACAGTTGAGCTGTGTTATAATTATTGTTCGCACCAAGATTATTATTATTATTACTTCTCGTTTCTTTTTTTTGGCTTCGCGATCGGATTGTGTTTGAATTGTATGCTTTTCATATTCAATTGCCACCTCGGTATCTATCAACATTCAGATATGCGTAAACGTACATGTATAAATGTAATTATTTATAATTTTTGGGTTATTTGTTTCTCTGTCCGCTTAACTTATGTGAACTTTATAATTGCTGGATTAATTAATACTAATAATTTTCCTAACTCTCGTGGACGTGGATTAAACAAATACGATTATATTATATTATTATGCCAAATGAAATACCAATTTGTTAACCCAATATTTTTATGAACTCAAATTTCAAAATGTATGTATTTATTACTATTGTTTTAATATAGTGCACAAAGTCTACAGAGCATTTGTCAGTCCTTCATGACCTAGTCACTCCATCTACATTAATATTGCCATCATTTGAATCTTATATTATTGTTTTGCTTGGGATTGCTGCTTAAGCAAATTGCTGCCGTTGTTGGTGGCCTGCCTCTCCAACGAAATATGAGTTGCACACATGTTTGAATATCGGGTTATTTTTAGCATTTTTAAGTAGTTGAAAATATTGTCGAGAAGCACAATTCGCGCAGTTAGGTAATCGAGGCAGCAATAACGCAAATTCAATGGAATTTTGTAAATTGCACACAAAAAACTGTAAAGCTTAAGGGTTGGTTTACCATTAAAAAAAAAAACTATATTTTTACTATTAGTAATTAGTTCGTACCGAATGTATAAGCATGTTTTTGTCTATACATTTGATATCCTCGTGCTCAAAAACAAATAAATATTTGAATTACCAGATGCGAAGTTGAATGACCACATAATAAGTATTTATTTATGCGTCACTTAAAGCTATAATTAGCACTTGAACTCATCAGCTAAATAAAAAATTCGCACTTAAGTGCTTCATAAAATGCATCTCACATTGCACTATCGCGATAGGCAATCAAAACGAGTATCACAATAAAAGCAATTTAAAGTATAATATTTACTTTAGTAGATAATACTTCCAATTAAAATAGGGGTGAAGAAATTGAATAAAATTGCCACTAGATCTGTTATTGTTTATTGTGATATTCTATATCTTTTAGATAGTCATCGGTTGCAGTTGTTCTGAGTAGTGAGATTTTAACAGAATGCTGACTAATATAATATTAACTCCAGTAAGTATGGAATGACACTTTATTTATGATTATATAAAAAGCCGTACGAATTTAATTAAGGTTTACAACTTTGTTAAGTTATTTACTTGCTATTATCAGCTTATATGTTTCAAACAAGTTAATAAGTAAGAAAAACAATAAATTATAAAAAATATATTGAAATCTCGAGTCACCAAATCAGAATTATTGTGCTAAGAGATCAAAAATTAAATTCATTTCAAGTTCATTCCATCTCAGTTTGCCATATAGACATAAATGTGTCTGTTGAGTATCCCAGGTAAATTCTGTTTGGTTCAGAGCATAAGCAAATAATTAATTATTTTTCATTTGTTATAAGCCAATTAAACGTATCTAACACGAGCGCAACAAATATGTTTTTTAGTTCGATTTTGTTTATAATTAAGAATTCTACTAAAAACCTGTCTGTGTAATAAAGTAAAATTGTCCAATAGCCACAAATATTTTAAGATACCTCTGGGTAATGGAAGAAACTTACAATGCATTTATAATATCACAAACTAATTATTACCTATGCACAGATATATAACTTAACCAATTAAAAGCTTCACACAGAGCAGAATTCGAGTAGATTAGGCGTACATTGGAACTGCATTATTTTGTAAACAAAATAATGTTCAATTTGTCAAAATAGATAAGTGGCACCACAAATAAATCAAAATCAAGTTCACAATAACATCATTAATTTGAGTTTGTCATCGACAATAGATACCAAGTGTTAATTGCATTGCAGAGCACGGAGCATAAGCCCATATTTATTCCATGTTTATTATTTTGGCAAACACTTTGATTTTGCAGAATTACACATCGAACGATATACAAAATCTCTCAAATGTTCATATTTATTTCTCTGAAGATAAAAACGTACATATATTTATATTAATGTCAAGTACGTTCAACCAGATAAGAGTCCATTCGTACTTGGCGACTTCAATTTAATTTTAATTTTATTTTTTGTTATTTTTGTGTTTTAAATTCGATTTGTTGTTGGCAAAAGTCAATGGCTATTTATAAATGAGGCCTTACGAAGTTTCTTTTGCACTTTGTGTTTGTTTGGTATTTGTTTGATTTCTACTAAAATGTATTTGCTTCACTTTAAGTTTACGCATTCAACGCCGTTGCGTCGATTCACATGCTTAATGTTTTACGATCATAATTAAGTTGTTTAGTTACATTCACTGTACTTGGACATTCTGAAGCCGTCGCATTTTAAAAGTATTTATTTCAATTAGCTAAAAACCCCGTATTTTGTTTGCCGTTGCGTCGAGACTCGAGTCGAAAATCGAACTAAACGCACGAATCGTCCCATAGCCGGTCAGACGCACCGACGCGTTCTCGTCGCCATTGCCAACGAAGCTGGACGTCAACAACAACGTGAACGTAAGCGAAAACGCGAACGAAAACGTAAACGTAAACGACTGAAAGAGAGCAAGAGCGGTGACATGATCCGCGGTAAATAGAGAGAATGGCATAGAGATAAACGTAGTCGAAAACGTAAGAAAATGTAAAGCAACTACAAGGAAACAGATGCACGCATGCACAAACAAGTGCAATTTCACATAGACAAATTATCAGTGATGGCGATTGGCAGAAATATGAATCTGAATATAGTAAGAATACGTTAAACTCCTGCCTAAATTGATTCTTTGACTATCGATAGCCAAGTTTTACAGAATACCTAAATATTAGAAAGGAAGATTTATAAATTGTATATTACAATTTATATGTACATATTTTATATATAGTATTACTATTATATGTATAAGATAAATCGCGAAATTTGTAAACTTGCGAAATTACAATATACCAATTACTTCAAGACAACAAAGCTTTGAACTCAGTCTTGTAGCATCATCTGCTTTCCAAAATTATGTTTTGTTGCTGTTGAATCGGCAACCATCTGCATATTATGGACTTGCAATTTGAATTTCTCTTTCTCTCTCTCTCTCTCTCTCTCGTTCTCGTTGAACCTTCTGACAACGGTAGCTGGTGTTCATTTGCTTAGATTACTCAAAACATACTGACATAGATATTACACATACGCACTGTATGGAATGCATAAAACGTTGTGACAGAGTGTGGATTTGCTTGGTGCGAGTGTTTGCATGGTGGTGATTTAATTCTTTGCCTTGCACTTTCGACGTGCATTCATATTTTAGCTTGGAGTATTTCTTTTTTGTCCTGCACTGGAGCACGACAGTCTTGAACCTAATAAATCATAAGAAAGAGACGGAGAGCGAACGAGGCAGTCCAAGGGATTTGGGTCCTGGTTTTGAGTAAGTACATTGGGGATGGGTATCATCTGGAACGTGCTTTCGCTATCTATGTACGTTAAGCCGCACTTGTTGCCCATCAAAATTGTCTGCCTCATCCGTCGACTAATTCACGAGTATCCGTTGAATGTGTTTCGGTAGTTGCTAGCTATCTACATATTTGCATTTCGTTGGCAGACTTGGAAATGTATATATGTATTTCAATTTCACACTTGTGGAAACAAGCGATTGCTTGTTTGAATTCTTGAAGTGCATATGGAATGCAAACAATTTCGGCTATAAATTAATGTTTTCTCACTTTTTACTAACTGCTCACTTTAATTCAGTGATGCCCTTTTCCAATTTCCTGACACGGAGCCAAATCTTTTGGGTGCACATGCCATGCCATGCCTCCTTTCGTGGATATGGATAACAGATAGCCCAGTCAAATAACCAATAAACATCTTTCAATCAAATCTATCTGCATGGCTTGGTGCTTTGGTGGCTTAATGCCAAATGTGAGCTGTCAGCTGGGATGGAACTCGTTATTTATAGGTCAAGTATTGCGAATACACCAATATCACCATATATTCGCGACACATTAAATAGTTAAAGTTATTTGGAGTTAGAAACTTTCCGCCCAGTTTAAGTGTGGATATTATTCAACAGCACTTCCCTTATTCGTTGTTAGTTCTTATTGCAAATTGTACTTTGGATTTATTCTTTTGAAAACTACAATTCCTTTAAGCATTTACCGTCAGCATTATGGTCTTCCATTTTGCAGCTGTCCTCTTTTTTACTCTAGCTTAACTCAAGTGCAATGCAGTCAATATAAATTGTCAATAAAGCGCAAATGAGTCAAATGCCTTCGCAAGGAAATGGAATGAGCTGCGTGTTAAAAATGTAAAGTACTTCTCATGCCTCGCATCCAACTCTCAATCTCAATTCCGTTCCTCAACTAGGTTATCTGAACGAAGCATAAAACAAAACGGTGAATACTATGGCCAACAATCGAAAAAATGGGATAAAATTTCATTTTTCCTTTAACTTTCAACAATTAACTAGTCTG
The DNA here is from genome assembly GCF_023558435.1 of Drosophila sulfurigaster albostrigata. Classification (NCBI taxonomy): domain Eukaryota; kingdom Metazoa; phylum Arthropoda; class Insecta; order Diptera; family Drosophilidae; genus Drosophila; species Drosophila sulfurigaster. The sequence goes on from NC_084882.1 coordinate 5,805,722, forward strand.
CTACTTAATACACAATTAAACCAATACACTATAATAGGAGAAATTTTAGAAAGAATAAGTATAATCAAGATTCTCGCATATTATTAAAGACATTAAATTTGATAATAGAAAATATAATAAGATTCTTAACAATGTGCTTCCCCAAGGAAGTACAGTTCTTATTCAATTGTCAGTTGTGATATCACAAATGAACTCAAGTAACATACTTTGATTTTCCTCTTTTGTTCTTGTGTTATTGTTAGGTGCAGTGATTAAACTGTTGTCAAAGGCAGCAGCCGTATGTAGACATGAATTCCAATTGTAGATATTTGTGCCATTCTTTGAACTTTGTTCATTAAGTGTTCATTGAAATGTGCCATGAAAATAGTTGAAAGCTTAATTGATAACAAATAAAAGTTGGAAAAAGTTTGTTCCCTTTTGGCTATTGTTCGCTGCAAACATTTTTGTCTTGAAGGAATTCTGCTGCAATGATAATATATGTTACATATCACAATGGTTCTTCATGGCTAAGGACCTACCCAGGTACATGTCAGCTGCTTTAGGATGCGCAATCGGTCTAATCTAATTTCACCCACCACTATCCTTTTCAGTTCTTCTGAACTAGAAGCAATAATGAAAGCTAAGGTCCATTTTTATTTTGCTAATTTTTGGTGTGCTTTATTAATAATAACCTTTAACTAAATGTGCACAGAACATTTTTGAATAAAAACAATTAGCAACTTCGGCAGAACAGATGTTGCCCGTCATATGGAAAGAGAAACTGGCCAGCCTAGAGATGAGTACTACATTTGACTTAGTCCGAGCTCGTAACGTGGTCGCGGTGTGGTAAACCACTCAATTTGCTGGTGATGCGTGTGCGTGAAGGTTGGGGCATTTGTGTCAGTTGCAAACCAATCCTCAAAGTGAGCATTGCTACTCACTAACAGGAATTCAAGCTGCGCCACATAGTACACTATCTTTTTTGGCAGTTAAGATTTCATTGTCAAGTCACGCGTATCCATTATGAGACAAATATTCTTTTTATTACTTGACTGACTTGTAACCAACAAAATTTTAAGTCCGTAATATAATATACTCAGTACACAAGTTTCGAAATGTGTGGAGATTTTATTCTTTTTCCAAAAACTAGAAAAATTTAAATATAACTACAATTATATTTCTTCCGAATTTGCGGATTGCGTATTCTTAAACTTAAAAACATGTATGTTTCGAATTGGTTAATTCGTGTCGAACTAAGTTAATAAAACTACATTGCTGAACTTATCAAAGTGTATATATGACCTCTGACACTCTGACCAGTTGGTTTGTAGAATTGCAGTGAGCTCTGAGTGCTGAGTGGGGGAGACTCAGAGTTGTTCACAAGTGGAGGCAGAATTATTATCGGATGCTGCTAATGATGCACTGGCAGTTTGGTTGAATCTTTGACCAACATTTGGTTTGCCACCTGGATGGCATGCTATTAGCAGATTTATAGTGTGCTCTTTTGCATAAGGCACTTTATGTACTTAAGTTGCACATGGCACATAGTTATGATTTAAAAGTACTTCGCGATTCTTTTGTTAACTCATTTAACGACTGAGCATATTTGGGATCTGTTGGCAATAGTGTACATATATTCACCATAACATTTTATTGCTTGTTGTGTGTGGGGGAGGAACTGTCCATGCAGACGGGCCCCCCCGCGAGTTTGCTAACCTCTAATGAGTGTGCTGCAACTCAACCTCCATAAATCCAAAACGGCTTCGGCGGAGCTACTCCTTGCCCTGGAGGAAGTGTCCGCCTACGCGGCTTTGGTCCAAGAACCGTGGATAGCGTCGGGCAACACGGTGGCTGGACTGAAGTCGCCTAACTATGATTTATACGTCCCGACATTGGTAAGCAGATCGAGAACTGCCATCCTTGTAAAGAAGGGGCTAAAAGCTCATCTACTACCTAATTACAGCAATGACGATCTAACCGTGGTGGTGCTGGAGAGCCGTGAAGGATGTTTGCTGCTGACATCCTGTTATATGGCCCACGACAAGCCGGCTCCACCTGACGAGCTGCGGAGGCTGGTGGACATGGTCTGCTCCTCCAAGAAGCATATTATTATCGGAACGGACGCCAACGCCCACCATAGCGTCTGGGGAAGTCCCGACATCAATGACAGGGGTGAGTCAGTTCTTGATTTTATCCTTAACCATAAGCTTAGACTAGCCAACAGGGGTGAGGTATCTACCTATGTAGGTCCCACCTCCAGTAATGTGCTGGACCTAACGATTTCAACTGAGTGTACCAATGTTGAAGAGTGGAGGGTCCTGGATAGACCCTCCTTCTCGGACCATAAGTACATTCAATTTACCATTCCTTTTAACAGGGTACCTGCGGCTCAGCCGTTCAGAAATCCCCGTAACACGAACTGGGCGAAATTCTCTAGCCTTGTTTCCAAGTCTCTTGGTTCGCCGGGTAACATCAACTCGGTACAGGACCTAGAAACTACTGTCAATGTCCTTTCAGCAGGACTACTTTCAGCGTTTCGCCAATCTTGTAGACTCTCAAGACCGACGAGAAGATCGAAGCCACCCTGGTGGAACCCAGATCTCTCATCGCTACGTGGGGAGCTTACTAGCATGTTTCAACTTGCTAAGAAGGCGGACAACGAATATGTCTGGGACGAGTATAGGTCTCTCCTGAAGTCGTACAAGAAGATGATCCGATCATCCAAAAGGTCTTCATGGAGAACCTTTTGCTCGGACCTGGATAACATCAAAGACACCTCCAGACTGAGGAAGCTGCTGTCCAAGCAGGCTTCCAGTCCCAGTCTGCTCAAGTCGGGCGATGGGCGTGGACGGAGAGCAGTGCTGAAACTCTGGAAGCACTGCTCTCAACTCATTTCAGGATGTATTGGAATAGGGAACAGTGACTGGCAGCTCTTTCCTAGTCTCCCAGCTATGAGACCCCCTGCCGGTCTAATTACAGACAACAAAATAATTTGGGCTATCGACTCCTTTGCGAAGGTCAGGTCGCCCGGTCTCGATGGACTTTCGCCAGCAATGCTGCAAGCCAGCAAGCCCACGATTGTTCCGTGGCTATCGGGTATCTATTCGGCGTGCCTCGCATGGGGTCATATCCCCACTCTTTGGAGGACCTCGAAAGTCATTTTCCTGTCCAAGGCGGGCAAATGCAGTCATGTGGTCCCAAATGACTTTCGGCCTATCAGCCTAACCTCTTTCTTGCTAAAAACATTGGAAAAGCTACTTGATTTGCACATCAGAAGCAACTCAATGCATCTGTTGTCCCCAAATCAGCATGCGTATACAAAGGGCAAGTCCATTGAGACTGCTCTCCATGCTCTAGTAGCCTCCATCGAAAAAGCAGACCACTATAAAGAATATGCCTTGGGTGCATTTCTTGACATTTCAGGCGCCTTCAATAACGTCACCACTGATGCTATTATGAAGGGCCTTACCTCAATAACACGGCACCAGCGATCCACAGATGGGTCAACCGCCTTCTTTGTGACAGGCGGGTGGTGGCTACGTGGGGCGATGCGGCCATTACAAAGGTAGTGCGAGGTGGCACTCCCCAGGGTTGGGTTCTCTCGCCTCTCCTTTGGAATTTGGTCGTAAATAGCCTACTTCTTAAATTTACTAGACGGGCCCCCAAGTTAATTGCCTATGCTGACGACATAAGCATTTTGATAACTGGGAAATGCCCAACCACCCTTAGTTCCGTAATGGAACTTACTTTGCGGGAAGTTAAAGCATGGCCGAATCAGCCGGGCTCAGCATTAACGCGGATAAAACGGACCTTATCCTCTTCACGAAGAGGTATAAGGTACCTGCGTGGTCCCCAAAATAGGCTGCACTATGCTAAAGCCGAGCCTAGCAGTAAAATACCTAGGTGTGGTCCTCGACAGCAAACTGACATGGAAGCTCAATGTGTTAGAAAGGGTGAAGAAGGCCACCGGAGCCTTGTACATGGCGAAAAGATGCTTAGCTGCACTTGGGGCCTCTCTCCTAATCTAATGCGGTGGATATACATCTCAGTTGTTCGCCCTATCCTCACCTACGGTGTTCTAGTGTGGTGGCAGGCCACTGAAAAAAGGACGTACCTATCCATCATGGAAAGGACACAGCGTCAAGCGCTACTGTGTATCACAGGCGCTCTCAGGTCGACGCCAACTAAAGCCCTCGAGGTAATAGCTGGTGTCGAACCATTAAACCTATACGCGCAATCCATAGCCGCAAAATCGTCCCTACGGATTGCCGCAACTGGCAATTTGGGTCTGCTAGGCTATGGTCACAGCGCCATTGGTAGGGAGACTAGTAGAGACTTGGACTATACTATCCCCTTACCAGTACTGACCATATTAACACTATATTCTTGGAACCGGAGTGCTGGCGGGAAGGGTTATGCATTCCCGAAGCCCTCAACCTCTTCACCGACGGTTCGAAGATGGATGATGGTGTCGGAGCGGCCGTATACTGCCCGGACCCGGTCTCCAAACAATCCTATAAACTCCCAGACCATTGCAGCATCTTCCAGGCGGAAGTTTTTGCCATTGGAAGGCTGCCGAATTGGCTCGGGGTTTACAGCGTGATCACACCTCTATTAACATCTTTGTTGACAGCCAGGCTGCAATAAGATCAATGCACTCTGATGTGGTCAAGTCCAAAGTTGTCCTGGACAGCAGAAGAGCAATAGAGTCGCTGAACGCATCTGCGGTCGTGCGTATCTATTGGATCCCAAGCCACCAGGGCATCGATGGCAACGAGATCGCAGACACTCTCGCCAAAGAGGGAGTAGGGCTCGATGTCGGTAACATGTGCAATGTTCCGATACCCCTGCGAACTCTAGGCAATGAAATTGAGGTGCGCTCTAGACTTCAGTGGGACGCGAGCTGGCGTAATGCCAACTCGTGCAAAACTGCAAGGCTGATGTGTGCCTCTACTAACAAAAACTTAACCAAATTCGTCATGCAGCTTTCAAGGAAAGACTGCAGGCTAATGCTAGGCATTTTAACTGGCCACTGTCTGTCAGCTGTCCATGCTGTAAAGCTGGGCATCACGAACAGTGATCAGTGCAGGAAATGCAACGAACCCGGGGTTAAGGAAACACTTGAGCATCTTCTCTGTAGATGCCCAGCGTTATCCCGACTCCGGTTGAAATACCTTAATTCGCCGTGCCACAACGATCTTCGGGACGTCTCACGGCTATTTCCTAGGATGCTGCTGGCTTTTGCCAAAATGCATCCATACTGCGCGATTTCTGAGACGTAGATAAGCTACCGGTACAGCTACGGACCTCCACTGGTCTATGCTTTGCCCCGCACAGGGGCAGCCGGTCCTACCTAACCTAACCTAACCTGTGTGACTTTAAGAATGTTAAGTTAATATAATGTTAATCATTTTCACTACTATGCATACAGTAGTAGAACTGCATCTACAGTGGCGTGCAAGTGTGAGTACATGTTTGCAACTACTGACTTTGGGTTCGCATAAAAAGTTATTAGTAAAGTAAATGAGTCCAAATTTTTGTGTTTATTCTTTGAATATTTATTAACAAAATCTTATACAAAATATACCAAAAAATCGAATTGGTTTATTTACAAAATAAAAACCAAAAAAAACTCGCATGTACTCAGTTATGCTCATTTTGAACACTTTTCAACAAACTTTTTTTTTTTAATACTTGGTCCAAAGATCGATATTTGTAATTGTGATATTTATTCATTTTGGTATATTTTCTACCAAATTTGGTATTATTTATTTTAGAATAGCTCTCCATTCTTACTGGACTCGGCGCTGCATCTCGCGCTAGCTTGCTGGTACTGATTCGTAGAGTTCCAATCGATTTTTCATTATCGACCAAAAATTTTCGATCGGATTGAGATCAGGACTCTGTGCTGGCCACTCCTTTAACTTAAAATGTTGTTTTGCGATCCATATTTTGAAGATTTTGGACGTGTGTTTTGGATCTCCGTTTTGTTGAAATGTGATGTCTCTCTCCTTTTATGCACATTTGTCAACAAAATCGCAAATATGGGTTTGCAAAATATCTAGAAAGTCTTCCTTTTACGTAGTATCATCTATTTTCTTAATTAGTCTAACGCTCCACCAAGTAGAACAGCTCCAGGCCATGACATTTCCACCTCAGTGTTTCGCAGTTCCTTGTACGTGGCCTATCTGCAACGACTCTTCTGGCTTCTTCCATAAAACTTGGGAATTGGACGACTGGAAAATAGTTATATGGTCTTATGAAACGAAATTCAATCGATTCCAGTCGGATTGTAAACAATATTGTTGGAAGAAGCCTGATTAGTCGCTGCAGATAGGCCACGTACAAGGAACTGCGAAACACTGAGGTGGAAATGTCATGGCCTGGAGCTGTTCTACTTGGTGGAGCGTTAGACTAATTAAGAAAATAGATGATACTACGTAAAAGGAAGACTTTCTAGATATTTTGCAAACCCATATTTGCGATTTTGTTGACAAATGTGCATAAAGGAGAGAGACATCACATTTCAACAAAACGGAGATCAAAACACACGTCAAAATCTTCAAAATATGGATCGCAAAACAACATTTTAAGTTAAAGGAGTGGCCAGCACAGAGTCCTGATCTCAATCCGATCGAAAATTTTTGGTCGATAATGAAAAATCGATTGGAACTCTACGAATCAGTACCAGCAAGCTAGCGCGAGATGCAGCGCCGAGTCCAGTAAGAATGGAAGCTATTCTAAAATAAATAATACCAAATTTGGTAGAAAATATACCAAAATGAATAAATATCACAATTACAAATATCGATCTTTGGACCAAGTATTAAAAAAAGTTTGTTGAAAAGTGTTCAAAATGAGCATAACTGAGTACATGCGAGTTTTTTTTGTTTTTTATTTTGTAAATAAACCAATTCGATTTTTGGTATATTTTGTATAAGATTTTGTTAATAAATATTCAAAGAATAAACACAAAAATTTGGACTCATTTACTTTACTAATAACTTTTTATGCGAACCCAAAGTCAGTAGTTGCAAACATGTACTCACACTTGCACGCCACTGTATATACTAAATAAGCCTTTGGTATATTTTAGAATTTTTGCACTCGATTAACTTTCTAATTGTTCAGATTGTGTGTGCACTATCGAGCAAACAAAATTATTAAAATCAACATACATTTTACAAATATCGTAAAAAGTTAGCAGTAGAAAACGAAATTATCTTTCTCAAAGTATAATGTTATTTCAATAAAAGCAAGTGATTTCTAATTCACCAATTACTATCTGCGAGTATGTTATATTGCGCATTTAAAGCAATAAACATCATGGACTACTAAGTGTTTTCGTACATAAATTCATAAAATTACGAATAATGCATTGCATGTGTTCAACACAAACTAATATGTGTTATCCGGTTATTCAGAGAAAAATCGTTAATCATATTTATAAATTAGGTGGGACTTGTGTTGCGAAACTTACAATATGCTACGTGCACCTAGCAAAATTCGCAGTGAGTACTTATTGCATTAAATTAGTTCAATTAATTGCAGCTATTAAATAATAACATGCATAAAATGCGTCAAATATGCATTTCTAAATACTAGAATATATATATATAACATTAACAACGATGCTTAAGGTCATAACTTTAATTTAGGGATTAAACCATTACTTTAATTTTAAATTTAAATTATAAATTACTTGTGATACCCATTTAGTCTCCATCAAAACAATATATAGGTAATAGTTACATTTAAAAAAAAAACATAAACTAAAACAATTTTAAAAATAAGTGAAGGTTATTCTTAAAGCTTTGGATTAGCACTATTTTTAGAGCTATGATTGATTTTAGGAACTTGTTCTGTTTTACGATAAAATATATAATTTAATTTTAACAGAAAAAAAATTCCAAAAACCATTTTTAGCTCTAATTAAAGTACTTATCTAGAGCTATAAAAATAACCTTTTATTATTTTTAAAATTGTTTCAGGTTATGTTTTTTTTGTTCACTGAAAAGATGGTCGCACGCGACATTCGTCTGAGAATTACCCATATGGATAATTCTCAGAAATCATAAATATTATATAATACTTATAATGTATGATTGTATGCAAATATATCTGCTAATCTGTCTGTATGAGCACCTAGAACTATTAAATATAGAGCTCATAGCCAATTGTTTTTAAATATTGCAACTGAAAATATCAAAATTACTTGTTATTCGATTTTTGTCGATTTGCGGGAGCGGAATTTGACATTGCAAGAATTTGAAACAAACGTGATCTGGGTGCTAATATAACAAATGCTGTTGAAAAAGGCAGTCAACCATACGGACATGACTATATCGCCTCGGCTGTTGACGCCGATCAAGAATAATCTTCTTCTGCCAGTTACATACATTTCCTGTTGGCACAAAGTTATAATATCCTTCTACGCTATGGGTAACGGGTATAAAGATAAATTTAGTAATCTGACTAGATTGAACTAAAACACATTCGAATTAAGAATTTTGGATAGTGTATTGAATTTATAACACATTATCATAATTTCAATGGTTGATTTTATCTAGGCTATGGGGGACGCGCTTTTTATACCCGCTACCCATAGGGTAGAAGGGTATTATAACTTTGTGCCCGCTACCCATAGGGTAGAAGGGTATTATAACTTTGTGCCGGCAGGAAATGTATGTAACAGGTAGAAGGAGGCATCTCCGACCCTATAAAGTATATATATTCTTGATCAGCGTCAACAGCCGAGACGATATAGCCATGTCCGTCTGTCCGTCTGTGTGTCTGTACGTCTGTCCGTCCGTCCGTATGAAACACTGGATCTCAGAGACTATAAGAGATAGAGCTACAATTTTTTTTCGACAGCATTTGTTATGTTTGCACGCAGATCAAGTTTGTTTCAAATTTTTGCCACGCCCACTTCCGCCCCCGCAAATCAAAAAAATCGAATAACAAGCCTAATTTTAAAGCTAGAGCTGTGTATATACCATAATTACTATAGTAGTTATGATTCCTGAAAATTTGGTTGCGATCAGATAAAAATTGTGGAAGTTATTAAGGAAATACTTTTGTATGGGCAAAAACCCCTACTTACTAGGGGTCTGAGTTGCTTTGGCCGACAATCTGGCACATTGTGCCGTTTATGGTATATTTTGAATGGTGTACTATATCGATATACCAAACATACCATTTGGTATATTTTTAGTATTTTTTTAGTATTTTCGGTATATTTTGAAAATGATACCGCATTATTTTGCCTTTATTAAAAATGGGTAGCGGGTATCTCATAGTCGAGCACACTCGACTGTAACTTTCTTACTTGTTATTATTGTGTGGTTAGACAATGCTGTTATAAAGCCCTACAGAAATTGTAATGTTGCTGTTGCCGTTGAAAGACTATTGTTATTAAAATACTGTGAGTGGATTTAAATGCCAGCTTTTTGCCTGATTTAACTTTTGTTTTCTCTAATGAATTAAATTTTTAAATTTTAAAATGTCTTCAAAATATCCCCTTGCTTCACAGTAATGTCCTAAATGAATATTTTAATGATGGATGGGCTTGATTTATATACGCTTGAACATATATTGATAGTTTTCATATTAATAATTATGGAAAATAATTTATTTATTTAAGATTAATTTGTTTAATTCCTTCTAGAAACTTTCGAGATGATACTTTTTCTTTTCCTTCTTTATGAGCTGCTCAAAACTACGTCAATGTTTCAATAAATAGTTTGGAGTTTTTTTTTTATAAATAGTTCATATTGAGGCCACAGCTCAAAACAATTTATTCAAATTAAACACATTAAGACACGTTATTCTAAGTTTCGAAAACCCAGCTAATCAGTAGCGAACACAGTTTTCCACTCAGTAAATTTGTGTGCATTGAAAAACTTTTTGCATTTTGGCCCCATTAGGTATGCCCTAAGCTTATTTCCATCCACCTTCAACTTTGTTTATTATAATGCGAGATATCAATTGTAAAATGAAAATCTTTTCATTATTTTTCTTCCTCTGTTTTGTCTCTTAAATTCACTTTATAGGAATATAACTAAAATTTAAGCAAAATACATATGTATATTGTAATTTACTAGAAATTTACTCTTCACCATAGCTTTTAACTGGCAAAGACAATAAGTTAAATGCGAATCTTAAATAATGTAATCTTCATTTGGTGTCATTTAGGATGTCGACTTAATTGCTGGGAGCTTTGCAAAAGCATTTTAAATTCCTAAAACGACTAAAGCATTAACAAGATAAACTTCTCTTCCACAATGAAGAATTTCAATTTATCATTGAATTAAAGTTTGTCAATTATCGGTGGTTCTTCGACCCACCTTTAACAAGTCCGGAAAATCATACACAATGGAATATTTCAAAAGTTTCAACAATGCAAAGTGTCAAACGAAAATGGCGTGACATTCTGTGAGAAATAGTCAGCAAAACTGTCGCCACGTTTAACAATGTTGTGAACAAATCTGTCAGGGTAGCAAAGGGATTGCAATTAGTTGTGGAGCACAGTGGTTTTTTGTTTTCCGACTGACTTCAATTAAAACGGCATGCATTTTTAATTATGGATTGAAAGTTCCTTTCAGGCGAACAAACATTTATATGTATGAGTGCAATAGAATGAAGCGCAACTCTTCAAACTTGAAAGTAGAAGTAGACAAATAATCTTTTTCCCTAAGAACTTAAAGATATTGCCATACAGTCTTTGTTAAAAACGACAATTGGATGCCAAATTCCCTTCAACAACAGCCGCAACGTAATAAATAACTTTTTACGTATTTTATTGCTCGCTTCCAGGGGCATTGTGTATTTTATGCGTGTGTGTTCTTGGTAGTGTGTGTGTGTGTGCGTGAGTGGAACCGAAGTCAAGAGTAACAACCAGCAACAAGCAAGGAAGCACACAGAACAAAAAATAAGGACAGAAAAGGAAATGACAATGGAACAATAGAACATTTCGTGGCAGTTGAACTGAAAAATGCATTTAAGTGGCATATAAATTTCACACATTCCCCCCAAGCATACACAAAAGGTAAATAGTGACAGTACCCCTGAGCAGTGAGAAACGCTGATAGCTCCGTATTATTTATACATATATAAGCGTATTTCAATGCCCAATAAAATGAACGGGAACTTGCAATAAAATGGCTAACTACTAAGAATATGTCCTCCACGTTAATTAAGTTTGTCCGCTGAAGTAACAGAAGCTGTAGGACGTGATAAAGAGGCTCTTGGTATCCTCGTCCGGCAAAGTGAAATAATGAAAATAAGAAGCGGAAACTAGCAAAAGCTATTATAAAAGAATTTGCATCTTTTGTTATTAAAAGGAAAATGTGTATTGCTTTCAGCCGCACTAACAACATTTTAAAAACTGAATATAAACTTTCTCATTTTTCACATATGGGAATTATAGTTCCCATTTGATCAGTTAGATGATTTTCCCTATTGTTCAAATAGGCAATAGAGGTAACAGCAATGGGTATTTTTCTGTCAATGTTAGTTACTACAATAACTAAACTGTTAGTGGTAGCTAAAAAGTTTAATTATGTTTTAAATCGTTTTGAACATAGCTGCATGATTTAAGTTTGCCAACCTTTCTCTACAGTGCAGTACAAATAAGATACAAATTTTGTTTGTCGATTTTCAAGTACACATTTTTAAATGATTTTCGATGTACTTTAATAAATTGATTAGTAAATAACGTGTGCCTTTGGATTGCATTGAAAGGAATTTCGTTACAGTTTTTAATTTTGCTTAAAAATTATTCATAAATAACTTATTTGAAGTACGCAATTTCAAAATTTTCGCAAACTACCAAATTATATTAACTACATTGTCTAAAAATTGGAGCCCCCTTGGTTTTACCATTGTAATTGTTCATTGATCATTCAAGTATGGACAAGTAACTGCATATAAATAAAGAATTTCACAATAAGCATTTAAGAAAGCAACAGCCATTTTGAATGTCACCGACTCATCACTTTTAAATATTTTATTGTTTACAATAATAATCATAAACAAAATTTGTAGTTGCCCGTAAATAGAATAAAAATAATGGAAACAAGTTAGGAGTTTCGAGTGTACTCGACTGCGAGATACCCGCTTACAATGTTCAATAAAGCCAGATTCCACGAATATACAAAAATAATAAAATATATCATAGACTATATTTATATATAGTCGAACGTGCATGACTGTGAGATACCAACTACCCATTTTTAATAAAAGCTAAACACTGCTGTATTCTTACAATATATCTAATTAATATACCAAAAATACAAAAATATTCCGAAAGCAATGGATTGTTCTAGTGATAGGTGTATAAATTACATTTGATTATGCATCAGAGTTAAATTAATTATTCACTAATTATCGCATTGATTTGTATTAATATTGTCGAATGCTAAATGCAAAGAAATATACCATACGTATAAAAACATTGCAAGGTTTTCCACCACTCTTAATACCCATGAGCACCAATATCATAATGAACAATTCATAAAAGCGTAGGACACAAAAATAACTTACTCGTTGGTTTTAACAACAATACGACAATAACAAATGGCGGAGTCATAAATTATATTTATGGTTAAGATAAAAAAAAAAAAATGTAGGCTACCCATAGGGTAGAAGGGTATTATAACTTTGTGCCGGCAGGAAATGTATGTATCAGGTAGAAGGAGCCATCTCCGACCCTGTAATATAGTATGTTCTATATTTTTTTCAACAGCATTTGTTATGTTTGCACGTAGATCAAGTTTGTTTCAAATTTTTGCCACGCTGAGAATTTTGGTGTATACAATAATAATTATAGTATTTATGATGAAAATTTGATTGCGATCAGATAAAAGTTGTGAAAGTTATTAAAGAAATATTTTTGTATGAGCAAAAACGCCTACTTACTAGGGGTCTGAGTTGCTTTGGCCGACAATCTGTTACATTGTGCCGTCTATGGTATATTTTGAATGTGGTACTACATCGATATAACAAATATACCGTTTGGTATATTTTTGTAGTACTTTCTGTATATTTTGAAAATAATACCGGAATATTTTGCTTTTATTCAAAATGGATAGCGGGTTTCTCACAGTCGAGTACACTCGACTGTAGCTTTCTTACTTGTTATATTTTGTTAAAGTCTTCCAGCTGGCTACAATGTACAATGTACAAATTGTTATGTTATGGACAAATAATTGTACTGAGACTAATTCCAAAAAAATCTTTCTACTGCTTCTATGCACTGTATCCTCCTGTTGGAATTTTCTTTGTTTTTTATTATTAAAAATCCTTGATTTGTATTTACGTGTTTACGCTTAGCATGAACAACAACAAGCGTAAACACGTAAATACAAATCAAGGATTTTAGCCAGTAAAAGTCGTCTAATAATAAAAAACAAAGAAAATTCCAACAGGAGGATACAGTGCATAGAAGCAGTAGAAAGATTTTTTTGGAATTAGTCTCAGTAAAAGAGTTGTTGAACGGATTTTTCTTGTGCTTCTGATTGATATGTAATCGCATTTACATTTCCTGGCACTTCCGTGGCAGAAAATAATTTGCTCTTTGTTTGCCTATATTGCACGCCTAGTTGCAGTTCATTGTGAATTAATGCAATTGGTTGAATAAGGAATCGATATGAATTACCAATGAATTTATTTTAGGAATAAATTTAATTTGAATAACACGTTTGTACTTCCCAATATTCCGTTTATTCTAATTTTGGAAACCCATATTTATGGACAGTTTTATGGCAATTATGTCGATACTGACACAAAAAAGAGTTCTTGACCCCACTTTTTATCTCCCATTCCGCAGCGCATTGGGCTACAACTACAGCTCGGCTGCAGCTGGCATATGGAATTAAAATGATTGTGCATTTCGTTGTTATGTAATCACTTGTTTTACTTCTTTAAAAGCACTTTAAGCATCTTGTTTAGTAAACTATACAAAATTCAATTGTATCCTTCGTTTTCTACACTGCTAGCCGTATGACATTCATCAATCAAATGTAAACACAGTTTAAATCCATATAATAGATTATAATAAAATATATCCTTCTTTATAAACAATATGTGCATATTTATATTCGATCAACATTAACAGTCTAGTTTGTATATGTATTTGTAAAAGTTATTTAGTCAGACCTTAGCTTCTTTGGCTGATGATCTGGATTATTTAGACCTCAACGGTATATTTTGAATGTAATACTTCGTCAATATACCAAATATGGGCTTCGGTATAATTTAGTGGTTTGAGGAATATTATTTGGGTTGAGGAATATTATTTGGTAGAATTTAACAATAATAATAACGCAATGTTTTGCGTTTTTTTTTTGGGTAGCGGGAATCTCACTGCCGAGCACACTCTTACTTTTTTTATGTAACAAAATGTGTTATATGTAATTACAAAACTATCATAGTCAGGGTATCTTTTTTTTTATTCATTTTGTACAATTTTCACCTTTTCTGAAAGTAATTACTATTATATTCTGTTTTTTTTTTAGTTCCTTAATGCTTTTTTTATGGGATAGCGACTTCTATTAATGAGCGAAATAAAAAATATAAAAATAATTTGTATAAATAATAATAATATATATAAAGCTTCATTATTTTATTATGACACAAACAACGTGTACTTGAAGCTTAAATTTCACTTTGCCTAAAGTCTTTCTCAAAGATTCTTAAATTTTCTGTTGAAAATGAAGGAAGGCAGCAACGCTGATTGACGTTAAAACTGTAATCAAATATAAGTATATTTATATTTTTTGAAAACTTTTAAATGTTCAAAATCAAAGAATGATTCTTCAATGAATTTTATAATAAGTCTCTCACTATTAAAAGAGATTAAGTACACCATTTAAACAACGGATACATTTTCGCTTATATTCTTTTAGTTTTTTTCATTTAGTATATCAAACTTTGTATCCAAAGTTTTTTGGTAATTGAATACATTATTTACAATTTTTCCAAAATGTCGTAAGGGATTCAGAAAAACGTCGACAATTATACATTTCATATTTTATTTTAAATCACTTTAAGTATTTTTATGTTGAATATCCTTGATTAGATTTCCTTTTTCCTACTGGAATGTTATAAAGCTTCCTTTATGCTAAAAGCTACAACTACTCATTTGAACAACATAGTAATTTCATAGCCTAGCTTAAAAGTCTCGAGGCAATTACTACTGCATTTAACACATGTTTTCAGCAGCATTGCATTTGTTTCTATGAATCTACCCACATAGCTATCCTCATACAGGATGACCTCCAAAGTACATGGTGAGAGTTAAATTAAATTAAAAGTATACATATTTTGGGTATATTTTATATATTTATAATTAACTTTATATCTTCAAGCATTCTAGAGCCACTTAAACAATACTTTAATATCTAGATATAACAAAATTAAAAAACTGTTAGTTACTACCGAATGAGTCGACAATATTCAAAGACTGAAAAGCAAAAGAAAAGAACATTGTAATTTTTTTATGTGCAATTGCTCTTTAAGCTCATTTTATTGGGTTTACTAATTTACTTTAATGTTTTCTTGGAAAATCAAACTTGTGGTATACTGAACTATAAATATCGGAATGTTTTGTTCTTGATATCAGCCTTGTCTTTAAACTTTACGTCTTTAAATTTGTAATCTATAATATACTGCATCTGCAATAATTTGTTTAATAATTATAGATTTATTCAGCGACATATTACATATACATATGTACATATGTAAAAATGGGTTTAGGATACATTTTTTTAATCTCAATAAATCTTCCCTCTCGGCGTCTAGAATCAGAATGTAAATTGCTAAACTAAATTTTAAAACTAATTTGTATCAAAATTTAAATTTGTTTAGATGATTTGCACTATAGTTTAAAAATGATTTAGATTTTAGTTGGCAATATTATTATTATTATTATTTTAGTTATATTAGGGCCACTGTTGCTAAGAGTGAAATAAATGGAGAGTGAAATATATTCTATAGAGTGGAATATAATTTCTTGAAAACTATTTACATTGAATCACAATAATTTTGAATAAGTCAATAGTGGTTGAAATTTGTATTTTAGTATGTAAAATTGTAGGCATCCTTAGCATATGGCTAGCCTAACAATGACAGTGACAATATCTTCAACTATTTGCCGAATGAAGCTTTAAAAGCGTAAAATGGCAGCTTATGTTCAATGCATAACAAAAGAAAAAGGGATGACAATGTTTCAAGCGGCTTAAATAGCAACTGGTAGGTAAACAATATGCTAAAGACGCCGGTCAAAATATGGGAAATATTTTTAGCATTTACCCAAAAGATAGAAGCATATAAATGACAAAGCAAGGAAAGGATAACAAATACGTATAGAAGGGAAACAGACATCACTCTTTCATTGTTTGCCTCTTTTTGGTTTCAGTTACTGTTGACTAGTCGTTGAAAATACTGTTAACACGTGCATATCAAAACGTAGCTTTAATAACTGACTCTTGTTGCGACTCGCGATTATTTATCCGATTTTTCTTGTAATGACACTTTATTCTTTTCAAAAACTTGAATTTTGTAGAAATGTTAACTATCAAATATTTTCACGAATTATTTCCGTTTACATTATTAAATTGAATTCAAGAGTGATGTCGTCCGGCCTCAGCGGTCTGCACCAAGCAGTTTATCACGGGCTTCTGTCTTCCAACAGCAAGCCAATGCAACTAGACTGCTTTTTCGATATCGAAACTCCTGTTGAAAGTGCGTCGCTGAGAATTCATTTGTATGTGCAGCCGGCATTTTGCTCGTTGCATTAGTATTTATGAACAGCTGATTTGTACAGTTTTCGAAAATACGTCGCATGCTCACCTTTGTATGGGCTAACGTAGGGTGGGCTTGTTTCATACACATACATCAAATACGCATTACATATTTGTTCAATTCATACCTTGTTGTTATTAAATGGCAAAAAAGGGTATATTAGGTGCAAACCAATCATTATGTAATGGGTTGGAGAAGTCATCTACAACCTAATAAAGATAATATATTCTTAATAATTATAATTAATTTGTTAGTGAGACTTCAGTTATTAATTATAAACTCTTATTGAAATTCATTCACTATTCTCTTTAAAGAGGAAGTAATATCAGCAACAGAGTATGCGTTAGTAATATACCAATGCTTTGAAAGCACAACAAAAATCAACATGGTTGTTGTCACAGCTAAATCCACTTTTGTAGAAATGTTATTAACAGTGCAGGTTGACTGTTACAAGCTTACAGATAACATTTGCATTGAAAATCAAATATATTATATGTACATAGTTTTATTACACTCAAAATATTAACTTACTTGAGTGTTTATTGCCAATCTCGCGACGCATTTCTTCAGATCGATTTGAGATATTGGATTCCAGCGGATATTGGGCAAATGTCATATTTTCATTGCGCATTTGTTTTCCCAGAGACTTCATCATAAGAAAGCAAGTGTGCAAACCAGCAACATTTCGTTGACCATCGCGTTCGTAGTAAAAAATTGAATGCGTCCAATTGTGTCTGGGTATAAAAAGTGTCTACAATTATTATGGAGCGATGAAAAGAAGAATGCGAACTTACTGTTTCATCACATTGATGGTTAGTTCGGAGATGGACTCAAAACTCAACATTCCTGTGCGGAGCAGCATGTAGAACTCATCTTTACAATCAGTTTTCTTTTGCTCAAAATCATAGGTAGAGCCACCTACCGTAATAAGTGGAGTGCCCTGACTATTGAAGTACTTGGTAATGCGACTGACAGCAGCTGCAATTACAAATAGAGTGCACAATTCTTTTTACTGGGTACATTTGTCACTACTTACCTAGGGAATAATCGCAAACTGGTCCAAAAATGACCTGCGCACACAGCTTGATAATGCCGTCCATAGCACGAATTACTCCCAGCGAGGCATCGCACTTTGTGTCGTGGGCCAACCATTGAATGTCAATGTATGATGGTATCAGTGCTGACAAGCGAATCTGCTGTTCTGCCACCTTTAATATAGGTAGGACACGCTGCAAAGATGCCTCATATCCATCATCATTGGGCAGCAGAACCAGGGCGCGAATTGAGCAGTTTCTGCCCAGAGCATCGCAGATGGCTTCACAATCTCGTGCCGGTTCATCCCGACACTTTGCCTGGCAGCTGGCCAGGCATAGTAACGTTAGGATTAAGGGTAACGATAGCTGCCTTTTGTTGCCTATGCCTACACTTGAGCTATGCCATTGACGGTCTATAAAGAGCCATTTGGCATGCCCAAGAAGTTCAAATGATTTCCACCCTTGGACATTAGCAGCTGGTTCGTCATTTGGTTCCCGTTGCCTCGTTGCGTCAAATTCGATCATTTGCCCAGGCTTCAATGCGATCGACTTTCTTTTTTCTTATGCGTTACAGATCACGCACGTTTAGATTACCCTTCAAATGATTGCATCCACTTAATGAATTTGCGTTGATTTTTCGGATGATAAAAATGTAAATATACGCAAGGCAGGCTGCATGCTGACGCTGAAAAGGCAAGAGTTTGAAAAACAAATCATACAAATAAATAAGATGGCAAATTTTTAGCGGGTATACAAATTGCAGAAATTCTTACAAATAGAGAATACCCAATTTCAGTTGGAGAATTTACAAATCATCTTTAAATCAAACAGTAAATCTTTTATTATAATGGAAAACAATCATCATCAATGATATTACGATTGCTTGCCGGAAATAAGCCAAGATATTATTGAGAAAATCGACGACCCATAAACATTTTATTACAAATACATTTTGTTGTATCTTTATAACACATTCCCCTATTATGCTAATTTAATTAATTAATTTTATTATAATTAATTTGCAAAACGACTTCCTAAATATTTTTTTGCATTGAAACCACACAAATCTATGCAATAAAAATCATTCTCTAAAATTATAGCAATTTTAATTTATGGCAATTAATTTGTGTTATCTTCAAAATGTGTACACACCACATTTATCGTTTGTTGAACTATTTTTTAGATACTTATCAAAGTCATTTGAAAAGACTGCAGCAGTTCACTATGCATATTTGAAATACAATTTCTAAATAAACAAGTAAGTAAATTATAGTCGAGTGTACTTGACTGTGTGCTACCCTGTACCCATTTTCAATAAAACCAAAACAGTACGATATTATTCTTAAGGCTATATTTCTTATGTTGGTATACCATTATATTAAAAATATACCATGGAGTACACGATGTACCAGATTGGCAACTAAAGCAACTAAGGCCAGACTTCAGTTTTTTTTTACTGTACAAAATGATTTTTTGCATAACATCAATGATGTTTATCTGATCGCAACCAAATTTTAAGTAATCTTAAAAGCTGCAGTTATAATTATATGAATCTAGTTTTAAATGATCTACAATAATCATAAATTTTGTCAAGAAAAAAGTTTCTTTTATCTCTTTAAATCTTTGATATCTTTGAGTGTTTCTACGGATAGACTTACAAGGGTATAAATAGTACAAATTCATTTCCTTATGTTTGCATTATTTTAAAAAATATATAGTAAAGTATTTTATCCTCTAAGTATCCTCTAAGTAAATATAGTTTGCTTTTTATATTAAAGCCAAACTGTTTGGTTTTACGTCTGAATAAATAATCATAATACAAAGAAATAGTTCCATAAACTAAACGTTTAGTACTTTTATTATCGGGAACCACTTTAATTACCATTTATAATAGCCCATATTTTTGGATACTTTGACGCCAAACATTGGTAAATGTGTATGTTGGCACATATATGAACTTTCATAATTGGCGTGTTATATTTATTATTTTGGTGACGTAGAGAATTTAATGGCTCTCTATTAATGTGATCAATGATTCATACAGTCAAAACCAATAGCAGTAAAAATATTTTGTTTTGCTCCATTGCAATAAGTGGAAGCGTGAATTTAGCGATAATAGAAAGCAAATTGTTTAGACAAATTTCACAAGAATTGTTTACATGCAATAAACCAATTAATTGATAAGGCGACACTGGAATCAAATGCTTTTCATCAAAATCGAATGCATTCTTTTCTTTAACGCGGGGGCGGAAGTGTTGTTGAATCTTTCTCTTATAGTCTCTTAGGTTTAGGTGTTCATACAGACGGACGGACAGAAAAGGCTATATCGTCTCGGCTGTTGACGCTGATCAAGAATATATACACTTTGTGCGGTTCAAGATGCTTCCTTCTGTCTGTCACATACATTTACTGCAGACAAAAATTTATAAAAAACTTCTATGGTTAACGCATACAGTATAAAACAAGTAAGAAAGCTACAGTCGAGTGTACTCGACTGTGAGATACCCGATACCCAATTTGATTAAAAGCAATATATTTTGCGGTATTATTCTCAAAATATACAGAATATACTGCAAATATACTAAAAAATACTAAGAATATACCAAATAATATGTTTGGTATATCGATATAGTACACCATTCAAAATATACCATAGACGGCAGTAGGCCAACGCAACTCAGACCCCTAGTAAGTAGGCGTTTTTGCCCATACAAAAGTATTTATTTAATAACCACAATTTTTATCTGATCGCATTTTCAAGAATCATAACTACTATAGTAATTATTGTACATATATACCAAAATTCGCAGCTTTAGTTTTAAAATTACGCTTGTTATTCGATTTGATTTGCGGGGGCGGAAGTGGGCGCGGCAAAAATTTGAAACAAACTTGATCTGCGTGCAAACATAACAAATACTGTCATTTATAGTCTCTGAGATCTAGGTGTTCATACGGACAGACGGACAGACACACAGACGGACATGGCTAGATCGTCTCGGTTGTTGACGCTGATCAAGAATATATATACTTTATAGGGTCGGAGATGCCTCCTTCTACCTGTTACATACATTTCCTGCCGGCACAAAGTTATAATACCCTTCTACTCTATGGGTAGCGGGTATAAAAATGCTGAGCTCTTAGATACTTTGTCTTTTGTCACACATTACTGTGGATTTGGCAAGATGGTTTTTTGTTAAAATTCTTTAGACCTATTTATAAATAAAAGTTTAATAGTTGATAATTCTTCCAATTTTGTTTATTTTTGTTTAATTGGTAACACTAATTTCTAAT
Organism: Drosophila sulfurigaster albostrigata; assembly: GCF_023558435.1. Taxonomy (NCBI): domain Eukaryota; kingdom Metazoa; phylum Arthropoda; class Insecta; order Diptera; family Drosophilidae; genus Drosophila; species Drosophila sulfurigaster. Next base: position 5,826,829 of record NC_084882.1, read on the forward strand.
CTTATCACAGCACCAACAGTTTTCAAAACCGTATGTATGACATGTGTGTATGACATGTGAGTCTTGAGGGGAGTACCCTCGGCTAATTCTTGAAATGCACGATTGGTATCAATTGTCGAATAAATTCAATGTAATATACAGATTAAGGGTTCAAGACTCTTTCAAAAACTCTAACATAGGGTATTCTGATGGGGAATCCACCATGCCCTATTATTATCATAAACGTTGATAAAATTATAGATTGCATTTACGAGTTCGAGTATCATAGTCACTTGTCATAGTCACCCTTAATGGCTGGAACTGAGTGCTGCAATATTTCGAACATGAAATGTGAAATTTACTCTGAAATGCTAGCCGAAAAAGAAACTTTGAGGAAACGCAAACAAAACTATGCTATTGAAATAGGTATTGGGTAAGCTTGCTTATCAGAATCAGATGTGAATTCAGGCGCCATAGCCAGACGAAGGCAACACTAGATGGATCCAACCGAACTGCCACAGCTAATAGTAATTAATAAGAATACATCACAAGCATTTGACAGTGCAAATAACGATGAAAGAAGTTATTGCAATCTAAAAATCGAAATGTCAATGATACCATATATCAAAACTGGTTTGGGTCATGTGCTTCATTCATATCACAACAATTAGCAAACATGAGCCTGAGTGTATGGAAACCAACATCAATCATTTGGAAGCGTGATATTTGCATTTAAAATTCGCAGTATGAAAAAGTTTAAAATATATCTGTATCTAACTTGGTGATACTCAATGATTCTCGCGGATATAAAAAATAAAAATATGTATAAATAATTTTCGAAAAATGTAATTTAATTTGAGTTTTGTTTTAAATCAAATAGATAATAAAAATAATTGAAATAGATATATTTCTCGATATATATACATATGTGTGTATTTTCTCTATCTTGAGTACACTTTGTACCCGTGGGACATAGCAAGAGCTATAAATAGTACGTCGAGGTAGTCTCATTAAAAAATTGGAAAATTAGAATCAAATAAATCAATAACAAATTGGGTGGTGCATCGAAACTCTTATCTGTTGGCAAGCGTCAATTTATTTTTAGGCCGTTAACAAAATTAAAAACCTGCTGATTGATTAAGATCGGCGGAGGTGACAGAACCCACTCAGGCCACTTTGCTTGCGACTACGAATTGCAACCTAGTCGAATCAATCATGTTTACTCATGGCTGTATGAGTACACACAATAGAAATATACTACATACATACATGCATACATACATACGTACATACAATCGTATACTCACTAACCAATGTGGTCTGCCACTTATGCCAGCCTTGTCATAAGCCCACCAACCAAAAGCTGGTACTCAGACACCTGGACACATGTGCACAATTTGCTCGGTGGCTTGCTATATTTATGGCAAATATTATATGTATATTTATATGAATACTTATTCACATATCTATATACAAAGTGGAATGCATTTAACCTCGTGCTGCTCTCGTATTTACGGTGCTTTATTATACTTACTCATAGTATGTTGTTTTTTTTATCAAGCACTCAACTTGTTCTCGTAATACCAACAATTACGAACTATGTATGACAATTGGAAATTGGCTTTTAGGTGTAGTGCGATTTAATAAACCTTAGGCTTATGAATATGCCAAACAAGTTGTATTTATGTATTTTCATTTTGTCTATAAACTAGCATAAAATCATGGGATTTATTAAATGAACGGCGACACATTAAAATATACTATGTTAAGTAGGTTTAAACATTGATTTCATTTTTATGTATTCGTCTACTTGATGGAGAACAGTAAACCGATTAGTAATTAGACAAATTTAATACTCACTTCACTTCTGGCTCATAGATCAAACAATCATTTGAGATAATGGACACAAGTTGAAAGACGTCTACGTTTTATTTTTACCTATTTTTAAGCATTTGTTTATTTTTAGTTTGCAATCAATGAACCATGTCGGCTGATAAGATTATAAAAAGTCCACAAATTTTGTGCGAATGCATATGGGTAAACTCATATAATAGATATCAAGCTATGATGGCTCAACGCACAAGTTAAAACATTTCTACATCTTATATAAATCACAGTCACACTAAGCATATGATTTCCATATAACAAATTGTTTTTAAATCCAATAATTTGCATGTAACTTAAATTTCCATTCATCATACACACAATTTATAAATTCCCACATTGCCACAGCTAGTGTTTCATATGTATATTATTTATGTATTTTTAATATATGCAAAAAATAAGATTGTTTAAATATAGAGCCTCTTATAAGTTGCTTATTCATATTTCACAAAACCCTTTACACACAAACACTTAAATTTACTTCCAAGGTTCTTTTGGAATATATTGGCAAAGAATCCTGGTATAAAATAGAATACAAAAATAAACTACAAAAATACCAATTTAATTTTTCGAAAGAAGAATTTGTTCCCATGTAGAGAATTGCAATTTAAAAGCAATTTGGGAAAAGATGTGCGAATAATGGTATATTTAGGTGCAATGAAAGTTTTGTTTATAATTTTTGATAGTCATTTTATCGTCAATTGCAATTCGCTTATGGCTTCATTTAATTCATATTGCGCGAATTACCTTGAATGCATTTCAAAATCAATGTAAACAATATCTCGATGTCGTGCAGTTGTGTGCAACTGACCGCAACAATTACTGAGCTTTAAGCGAAATACAATAAGTCGTCAAGGGCATTATCTATCTGAAAGTGAATGCATTTAATTATTGCTCAGGTTTTAATGTCATACCCATCTGTGAATTAACAGGATCAATTTCTACTAATAGATACTCAGCTCCCAAAAAATTTCCATTGGCTTAACTCTGAAAATATTTATATTTACATTGCCAATGTTTTTTTCTACAAGCAAGCTTCCACCTTTATTAACCCAGCCACTTTTAGACAACTAAAATATTGAATGCAAACAAATATCTAAGCTCGTATGTATATACTTGTAGATATTTATTTGTTTGCAGTGAAGGCGTGTCAATGAATTAGTATGCTAGTGGCAAAAACAAAACTTTAACCATTTATTATGATGCCAAGAACAGAAGCTGAAAGTACCATAAACAAACATTCTAAAATGCAATACAATATATCGCTTACGCACAATAAAACAGAGAAGGAAATTCGGAAAAAGAGAGAGAGAGTGATAGATAGAGGGAGAAAGAAATAGAGAAAGAGAGCGAGGGGAGGAGAGAGCACGTTAAGTGTTTGAGTAATGCTGCATACTTCAGTGGGTTGCTAGATGTCACATCTCGTTTGCCGGGCAAACCGAGTTTTAAAATTAATGTTAAGCAGTTACGCATAAAAAGTCAACGATAACTCAGAGCGACACTATGAACAAACAGCACCAGTTGGAAGTGAACCCGTTCAAGAGTTTAACAAGTTGATCCCGAAATTATCAAACTGCTGGGAGAATACTGTTCCGCAGAATGTAATTAATGTCATTCGTAAAAGACAAGAGAATATATGGTATATAGAAAACAAGTATTTTTGTTTAGTGTTACTCACTTATTATACATTTCTTAGTGGATGTAATTGGAAATATTAAGTTCACAAATTAGCTCCACAAAAGACTTTTCACAGATAAAGTTGACCCTAAGTTTAGCATTGACATAACATTCCTCAAAACATGCTTTTCATGCAATTAGCTAGATAAAGGAGAAAGCTTGATAATGAAATGCATTTCACTGGAGATGTTGGTATTGATACACGATACAACCATAACCATGACGATATTAAATTTTATCAAAGAAGATGTCGCTTAAATATGTTATCTCGCCACAGTTTGCATCAATCAATGAAACTCCGTCCTTTGCTGTGAAAGCATAGAATTTTTCAAATCAACGCAATGACCCGGCAAAGGGGTGGAGAGAAATTCAATGCAGTGCAAAGTCTTTTGGTATAAGACAACTCTCGACATTTTTGTGAAATATTTGAATTTTAGCCGCAAGCTTACCTCTTTGCAAATCTAATGTTGTGGGAGTGAAAAATTTGTGTGAGTTCTTAAGTTGAGAATGTGTTATACAATGAGTCTAGTCAAACGGGCTTATTACTCCAATATTGGAACACTGTGTAAATAATCTATATTGATGATTAAATAAACGTATTATGGCTCTTCGAAGTTGCATAAAACAGAAGCCAAAAACTAATATGCGCGCATTCAATACAATATATAACTGACAGGCGACTTCGACGAACGTTGCGTCGCGGTAATGACCCGAAACGCGGGCTTTCCGTTAAACTCTTATTTTTCGACTATTATTGTCCAAGTATAGAAAAGCTTCGCGACACTTTTACCAATCAAGAAAAGTGCGCATTTCACCAACGCAAAGAACTCACCAATTGCCCATGTTAGTGATAAGAAAGCACTCCGATAACTGGTAACAGCCAGCCAGCTGGTTATAAGAATTCTGTTGATAATTTAGCATTGCCGCTGTTAGGTCTCTGTTATCTTTATGTCACTGGTATATACATATACATGTACATATATGATAACATATCTTTAAATTTTCCGTCTTTAATGTAAAATTATTTTATATGATTGTTTCATGCCATACGTCCTCAAGCAACTACAAAATATTTACTATTTTTAAATTGAATGAATTACTTTATACATATGTGGAGAAAAAGACAATTATTTGTGTATATATTTGTGAACTACTTTCAATAAAATGAAAGCCTGATATCAATTGATAAAGTATTTCTACTTCAATTATATATTCAGCGAGCCTGTTGATAAAAATTTGAAGAGCAAGTGTTCGACAATATCTCTCAGATGAACAGCGGAATCTTCGAGACATATTGTAGAATAGACAAGTAAAGCATAGAATTTTTCAAATCAACGCAATGACGCGGCAAAGGGGTGGAGTGAAATTCAATGCAGTGCAAAGTCTTTTGGTATAAGACAACTCTCGACATTTTTGTGAAATATTTGAATTTTAGCCGCAAGCTTACCTCTTTGCAAATCTAATGTTTACTTTAACTACCACAAAGGAAAGTTTTCAGACGAGCACTATAACAGTCATTTCATGTGTACACACAGGACACCATTGCACATTATCCCTTCTTTTTGCCTAATCAGTGTCATGCACGATGTTTGCCAGAGGGAAATTTGAATTTCCCTTGGCTATGTTTCGGAAATTTGTACTTGACGTGACAACCAGACAATACTGAGTATAAATTTTAATTCGAAATTCGACTCCGAATGTATACGCAGTAATTAAAGTTCAATACGTTAGCCAGTGCTGACTTGACTAATAGTGATCTGCTTTTGCGAACTTTTAATCACGGCGCAAAAAATATTATTTTCTATGTTTAGAAATTCATCAAAAAAATAATTATTAATATGCTCACTTTTATTTGAAACAATAATAAGAAGAACAACAACAAAATAAATATGGAGTGTGAGCTCTGTTGTGCGTCTAACGAAATTGTTTCAACATTGCTTCCACACTGAAATATTGCCAAGAATGCACAACCCATGAAATCCCTGAAAAGAAAATCTGATGATTATTTCTTAGTATCATTTGCTTCGCAGAAAGTCCTACGCTTATCTGGTGTGTGTGCTGCTAGCCTTTTCATGCATTTGGTTGGTTGGTAATGTCTGTTTTGTAAAGTGACAGGAAATGGCTTTCGAGTGTGACTGACACTTATTCATAACGTGCATTTAAATGTTCTTAATGGGAATATGCACTTACACAAGCCTTCAACGAGATGTGTTCGAGAATAATTACGAATCATTTAAATGAATATAACAGTTCAACTTATTTTTTATTATTCTTAGAAATGTGTAAGTCTAATAACACTCTTTATTGAAAATGAACAAGTAAGAAATCAAATGTATAAAACAGTGCGGTATTATTCTTAAAATATAACGAATTAATATAAAATAAAAGTAATATAATATACCAAAGGTGATATTTGGTATATCTATATACTATATACTGTATTATAGTGCACAAAATATACCAAATTCTCAACCAAAGCGACCAAGAACCGTCTGCAGCTGGCGTATTTTCCACAATTCTTATCTGATCATCATGAATCATGACAGCTCAAAACACTTTCTACTCTGTGTACAATAATAACAAGTGCTGTCGGAAAGGTGGAATTATATCTTTTTTAGTCTAAGAGATCTATGGATTCTACAAATAGAGGGACAGACAGACGAACGGACAGGCGGACATGGATATGTTGTTTCGACTGTTGATGCAGATATATATACATTCTTGGGTTGGTGATGCTTCAATAAAGTAACTAAACAATAAAATTCAATGAATTATAACCACGAATATTAAGTTGTATACTTACATTAATAGATAATTGTGTCGTAAGGACTATTTTAGAATACCTCAAATGGTATTTTTTATACGGTTATAAGCGAGTTTTTTATTTTATTTTTTATTATTTATTGCTTAAGGCTGACAATGGGTTAAAGCTTTACAGAGCAATGTGCAACTGTGTTAGTGTATTGAGTGTATGTGTGTGGACTTTTACTCACAAATACAAAATGAAAATAGCTAACATTTATTATTAATTGTTTACTTAAAACTACGTAAGCCGTGTCTTGCATTATGAGCTATTTTCTGTCACCCCAGTCCCCATCTCAGATGGCGTCACTTCAGATGGCATCTCCATCATCATTAATGGCCTTGAAGATGATATCGTAGACATGATCCACCAGTTTAGCCCACGCTTGTGCTTGACTCTCACTCAGACTGCATGCAGCCGTGAGCACTTCCAGAATTACCTCTTTCAGTTGCTATTTATAAAGTGCAATGAAATACAAATTCTTTTTTAATGCAATTCTCAAGTGGCTTACGTTATAAGACTCTTTGGAGATTTTGCGTGGTATGTGGCTGGTAGCAATCTTAGTCCATATCTCATCCAGCTTCTCCAGGTCACCATCCTGTCCAAGCACCTGAATGGACTCATCGAAAACGCGAATGATGCGTCCGGCATGCGCCCTAAAGCGTGAATTAGTCTGCAATTCAAAATTTATTGTGTTTGATGTGGTAACTATTTAGAAGTTATTTCGAAAAGAACTCACGCTTAATTCGGCCGGTGGTACATCACGGAATGGAAATTTCTCCAAGTTGGACGGATAGCGATTGAAAAACAAAGCGAGTATAGCAGCCCCAGAGTCTGTTGGTGTCGCCACGGGAATCTCCCATGTCTTCTTGATTATTTGAACCTCATCACTGTTCATGTTTGCGGCTGGAATACTCGAATGTTTCTGCTGCTTTGCTGCTCTTCAATATTTAGCTTCGTTGTTAGGTCTTAAGCTGGAAAATATATCATTTAAGAGAGATTAACATTAATAGAAATTTACTCTCTTTTTCTCTTCATCTGTTGTTTACTCTGATTTCCTATCTGTCATTCCCTCGTAGATAATTAAGATTGACAGTTTTACACTGCAATTGTCAGTTGCTATTCGCGTTGTTATTGGGCCCAACAAACAATGAGAGCGCTAGAGAACAACGTTGATAACAATTGAAAATCAAAACAACAATACCGGGCATCAGCACAACCGTGGGTTGCGTAAGTATGGGCACACCATCATAATGGTAATATTATATTAATGTATAAAATAGCAACCATATGCAGATGGTAATCAACATGATCCTCCTAATATTCAATCGAATCTTACAGCATAATCTTAATGCCTTTATATCATTTTTATGTATGTTAAGTGTGAAACTATTTAAATAATTAGAACAGAAATAGAATAAAATAAATTCTCAGTGAACTTCTTGTAGTATTATCTTGCATTTTTACCTTAGATAGCTTTTAATAAACGATGAATAATATCAAATTTTACTTTTAAGATAATAATTAATAAAAGGAACGAAACAAAATAGATTAAAAAAATGTGTTCTGATTTAATATCCTCATTTGGAAAAATGTCAGCACTCAGAAAGTTGGAAATATTATTACAGAGTTAATACTTAAATTATTATTATAAATTCTTTCTTTTGATAATATTAAAACACTACATTTTGTGCAAAAATAGCAACTACTATTACATGTATAATCTTTACGATCAACATTAAAATTTTCCTAATAATATATTCTTCGTAGAGACAATTGATTACGACTGTGTGCCCCTTGCGAGTCGAACATTTCAAAAACATGTAACAAAAATAATAATAATATATTAATGAGGAAGTCTTCAAAGTTCAAGGAATATATCAAGGTTTCGTAGAAAGGCCCATATCAACTGTAATCTGATTATGTCTGTCTCTCTGCTTCATCCAGTAGTAATCGTAATTCTTGCAATCCGCTCCCGTAGTTGTGCAGCTCATATTTAATTTATATTCTCCGCAAGAATAATAGCGAGTAACAGAGAGAGAGAGAGCGAAATGAGCAACTCTTACTCATCTGCAAAGCGGAAATATGAACAAGCCCATGAAATTTTTCTATCCATTTAAACATTTTAAGTGAAACGAAATATGAGATTGCAAGCAAATTTAGCTGAAGATTAAACGAAGGCTGTTGCTTGCGAAAAAATATTTGAAGGTGATCTTTTTTTAATCTAAATATAAATCATAATTTCATTTACATAAGTAAGAAAATTAATATTTATGAGGAAAATTTGTCGGGACTTTTTTGAATAATAAGTGAATGATAATTACAAAGAAGCTTTGCATATCGATACGAATTTTACAATCTTGTTTTTGATTTAATGGTGAAGGCACTTAAGCAAAAACAGCAACAGTATCTAGAATAACAACAACAACAGCAGGAAAGAAAAAGCCAAAAGGAAAAATGCAAAACGCCAACAACAAACAGGAAAAAGTAAACTGAAAGTTTATTAAAAATTTACAAGATGACAGACTAACCGCAGGCAATAACACACATATACTCGCTTACATACACCCTCAAACAGGAAGACAGAGATAGAATGAACGAGAGGAAGATGGTAGGGAAAAAATAACAAACAGATAGCATAACGTGAAAAAGAACTCAAGTGCAGCCGCAGCAGGTGGCCGCCATGTTATTGTTGCTGTTTCGGGCGGGTTGACTGGGGTAAGACAATCTATTGTACGAGTTTACCAAGTACGAATGTTGATACTGAAAAGATTTCGACTCCCATATACCCTGTATCTTGCAGTATGTTGCAGTAAAATCATGCAAGGGAAACTGATCATTGTTAGTCCCAAAATACCATGAGATATTTAAGGATGGTGAATTCGATTCTATTATATCCACAATACACCCGCTAATATCAACTGAATATGGAGTAGGGTATTTCAAATTTGCCATCTCTCGGTAACCTTGTGCCTCGTTGCCCCTTTCGGGGTGCAAACGTTGAGGCAACCGTCGTCATCAGCCACAACAACAACAACAACAGCAACTAACGATGTATGAACGTACATTCAGGCAGACATAATATTCTTCATGGCAGAATGTCCTGTGGCTTTTGTAGTTGATGTAGTTACAGGCCTGTGCTCTAGTATACGAGCACAGATATACGTACATGTGTATGTACAAATCCATATATACCTCTCTGTTGTGTGTGTGTTGCAGTTAAGAGTAAAAAGGCAAAAACAAATCAAGCGTTGACTCGGTTGACATGCGTATACTTGTCTATGTGTGCTTGTGTATCGCCCGAAAGGAAATTGAGCGCTTAATTAAATTAAATCAAGGCAACTTGATGGACAGCTACTAGACAACGAGACGCAGTCGACTGGCAGCAGGCCTGACAGCCACAGCTGCAGCTATTTGCCTCCTGCCACTTTTCTAGCCACATTAATGCCAGCCAATCTGTCAGGTGTTGCTTAAGTACTCTCACATACTTTCCCAATATGTATAATTATATAGTGTGTATGATTATTTGATATTACAATTTTCGTCTTTCAGATTAATAACAGGCAAGTATTTATACATACTATTTACTCAACCAATATGATACTTAAAATCTTTCAATATTTAAACAAATTTTACAAATTAATTTAATAATTACTAAAATGCTTAAGAATTTTTTTGGAACTTTACAAATATTCAAATCAATGAGAGTTGAAAAGGAATATATTTTATTATAATTTTAATAAAATATAGCAATAGAAACTAAATTTTAAAATTAAGTTTCGATTTTTGGGGCTATATAAAAGTTGGGAAGGATGAATAAAATGCGGTCTTCGAATAAAAATCATCCAAGTCTAAACTTAAAGCTTGATTGCTTGATTTGCACACTACACCAAGTACACACAAACACACATACTCGCATATTCATGCAGAAGCATATGCTCATCGGAAACATTAACGGTAATAACAACAACAACATTCGAACGACACTTGTTTGCAAGGACATCCGAGAAATCCATAAATTTAAAGCATGCTTTTCTGCACTTTTATGTGGCTTTTGGCAGCGGTGCAAAAAAACAAGAGCAGCAACCATAGCGAAAACACCAAAAACAAAAAGCACACGGGCAATTTTAAATCAGCTGTAGCCTGTTGAACGAGCGCGGCATTTTGAAAGGATTTCACTAAACTATTGCTTATTGTATGTTATGAATTGATATTATTCACCCAATTCTTTCATAATTCCGCAAACGAGTAAGTGTTCTCTCGTTTTCTTTAGCGTAACGCGCCTCAAGATAAATATTCTTTCTCTACTTCCTTTTGTTGTGTTTTTTTTTATATGAATTTGTTTATTTTCTTATTGTTTATTCTCAGCTCGATAGATTCCGTAGTTGTCGTCGACAAATTCGTCACCGTTTGCAGCAAACCAACCGCACGCGTTGCGTTCGATTCAAACACTGAGGCCAGAGACCAGACCAGACCAGACCAGACCTGAGGTCTGAGCGCAAACTGAATGATTCGTTTCCTGCGAAAGCAAGCAGAGAGAACACACTCAGCCGGCAAGTACAGATTTGCACCGTGCAAATGGTTGTTGTTGTGTGCGCGCCAAAAAGCGTGCAAGCGTTGTGCAAGAGTCGAGCAAGCACTTGTGGTGAGAGCGCGAGCACAGTGGCGTCGCTGAGTGGGGGTGACAGTGTCTGATTACACACTACACAAATATATTTGTTGCCAATTTAATATGTAAGGCGCATATTTATGATATCTAAATTATAGGTAAGCCAATAAATACTTGCACCTGAGACCACGTGTTTCAGAGCTAAGACAAATGCAAACATGGCCAAAGGCCACCTGTAGACCGAAAAAACTTTTACGAGAGTCAAAGTTTTGCAAAAGTTTAGAATCGAGCTTTGGCGCCAGTAGCAAACGATTGCTATTATATTACTTTTCAAAAGGTAAAATATTCGTGTATTTGAAAACGGAAACTGACATGGGAGCCATAGTAAACTGTCATCTTTTTTGGCTATAACATACTTTATTTACTCTTTCATATAAGTCGACTTTTGAATTTCATTGTAGAATATGTACCTATGTATTACGTATCTATCAATTACTGTCAATTTAACACCTTTGACTCCTATAGCATGGCAACGTTGCTTTCTGTGAAAGTGATATGTTATTTCAGCGGTTAAAGCCGAAAGTAAGCGAATCCAGTTTGGTGATAAAAACAACAATACGATTTATATACATATTTAAAATATCGCTGTTTTCTATTCTGTCTACTTTTTATACACATTATACTTATAATCAACCAAGACCAATATTAGAGCTGCCCAGAACTCACTTTTCGCGACAACACAACCGTAGTCTACGCCGTTAAAATTCAAACTGAGCAGCATCGCTGACCAGCCCTATTATTTAAGTGATTACCGAATCGCACGAACACACAAATAAAAAAATAACGAATTGCCGACCGAAACGAAGTGGGGAATGCGATAATAACAACAAATAGTTTTGTTCGCTATCAATATTTCCATTCATTTCTGGAAGGCAAGGGCCATACAAACAAATCGAATATTTCAACAGATCAAGCTTATATTGCATGTTCCCGAAAAACTTCAACTTAACCCACTTGTGACTAATGCCGTCTAGCAGATACCCTGTACTCAAAATATACACTCATCCCATATGATGAGTATGTTCTTTCTTTATTTATTCTTAGACTTTTTGCATAATCAAATGATAATAATTATCTAGTCATTTAATATTAATTAATTAATTTATTAATATTTAATATAAGTTATTTTGTATAAGTAGTTTAAGGCTGTCAGTACTACAATACTAACAATAATAATACTACAACTATGTTATGCTTTATATTGAAGTTGATGGTACTCGTTTACTTTATGTGAGCCCGTCTGCGTTTTATGACCTCTACGAACATTTGGCCCATGGGTCAAACAGGTTCATTTCCATACATTCATTAATGAATGTAGTAGACTTAAAAACTAGTTTTTGGCAATACCTCAAATTAAATACTATCAGCATGAAAGGTCAAAGCTTTTGTTTAACTAATAATCATGTTTTTGGAGTCATGACAAACTTTCTTGTGTTATATTTAACATTTTGCATGTTTTCAATATATGTATGTAGCTGACTTAATACCTGCTTCTCTTCGCAAAGCTTTAATGTGTATTGTGTCAATTGTCTTTGAATAAATGAAAAGTATTGCGTGATAAATAAAGAATAAACACAACACGATAATTAGGAAGAGTATTCGCAATAGGAAAATACAACCAAGATATTCTTCTATTAGCCGTAATTATTCATCTAATTCACTTAATATGCACGAAATCTATTATGAATTTGTTTTGAATAAAATTCAGAATTCTAACAACATTTTATGTAATATTTTTATATGCACATCAAACATTCGTCACGTCACCGTTTCCTTTGGTTTATGGAGCCAATTGTTCTTCCCAAAATTGTCTGTCATTATAAAGCAGTCGAGACCTAAATACTAATAATAAATAAATATTGTAGATAACAAAATAAGCAAAACAAATGCAAAATGCGCATAGCGTTTTCTATATGTACACTATGAAGAACTTTAGTTGGGATATCTAAATAAATATGTTAATTTCACTGCCTTTGCTACGTTGAACAGCCGAAATTTAAGAATTGTTATTAAACATTAACATCGATAATCATTTCATTATTTATTTGGCTTATGTTATGGTTTGCAAGCAGTTGTTTAGTACTTCGAACCATTCTGGATACTAGACACTGGACACTGGATCGCAAGTATTTTGTATGACAAACACAAACAACGGAGTATTATGTCTGTTACTTACCAGCTGTTATTTGTTTATTTGTAATGATTAAGTATTTTTTATTTATTTAATATTTTCTACTCGTGTATACACGCGCCACACAAAGCACTGAATTGAACAAAACACAAAAGTGACAGATGGATGCTCCCTCGAGAGCGAAGAAACACATTCACAAAAGGTGCTGAATCAAATAGAGAGACAGCTTGTGAGAGTGAAAAAGTGAGAGAGACACAGAGAGACAACGAATGAGCGAAGCAGCTTAGATATGCAGCCAGTATGTAACTATCCAAATTTCAGTCATATTCAGCGCGAGAGTCAGATCACAGCTGAACCGGAGTGTATGCCGACTCTCAGCAGTCGATGTTGTGACAGTTGGGTTTGGGGCGTTGGGCTAGCAAGATAAAACGGCAGATCTAGTGAAATCAGTCAACGAACAGAAAGAAAACAAAGTGTGAAAAAAACAAATGCAATTAGATAATAATAATGGACATAGAACAGCAGCACCAACAGCAACAGCCCCAAACGAGCAGCAGCAACAGATGTGACAGCGAGAAATGTCAAAAACTTAAAAGATTTGTGATTATTGCCCTGCTGATCACGATTGGCATTTTGAGTTGGCATTTCTACGGTGAGTACACTTTTGCTGCCTTTGACCCTTTACTGCCACTTTGACACTTTAGCCAATGTTTACACTTACAGAGTACTTCCACAGCAAACCTCTACCCAAACTGCCAGATGATGTGCTGGCCTTATCGCGGACTCTTTTTGCCGAAGAATCGGCCCCCAGCAAATATCTCTTTAAGGTAAATTTGCAGGGCAAGACAAGCTCTGGGGCACGCGATGATCGCGCACCACAACCGTAAGTGTAACAATAATCACATGAAAACCTATAAAAGTTATTTGCTTATTTGCTAATCTTTTTTTCTACATTTTTAGTCTTTTTGAACTTCACAACGATTTACTAGCGAGGGATGCCAATTCTACTACAAGTCTATTGCTACGCCTCTTTAACAACTACGAAATAGATGTCAGCGTGCCAGAGCAGATAACTGAAGAGCATAAGCAAGAACAACTGGATTTTTTGCGTAGTGTGATGAATACCCGAGTCATGAAGCTCTCCATGCGCTTCCTAGTGAAGAAGAGTAAGTACATATGTATGTTACATTTTTAGATTTATTTATGTTTACGATATATTCAGAATTATGACTCCGTATAAAAAAGTTAAGAAGCTTATCAATCAGTTTCTATTATTTACCCATTGATTCCCAAGTATTGTTCAATTCCCTGCAAGAAGCTTCTAAAATATACATACTTGCCAATGTTTACATTCCTGTGTTTACCATTGTTGATAAGTTCATAATTTTTTTAAGATAACAGATGGAAGCTTTTGTGTTTGTTATAGTAGCATTATACGATTAGATAAAAAGTAATATTTTGATATTTGCACGTATGTAAATATTGTTATTGTTATCAAGTTGTTTTTTAACAGTCTGTAGATTTAACATTATGCCAGTTACAACTATTATAAAAAGTTAAAAATCATGAAGTTTGTATTTTCTTGATAAGCTTTTATTGTTCTGTAAAACTTGCAGTCTTCCGCTGTCTTCCCTACAGCTTCTTGCTACTGACATGAAGCATGCATAAGTCAAACATTTTCTGCCCCATACTTAAATTAAAACACATTTAATTTGTCATACAGCGTTTTTTTATTAAATTTATATGAATTTACATAATGAAAATAAATTTATTTCATTTATTTCTCATACAATACAACTTACTTTAAAATTTCCTGAAAAACAATTTATATAATCGATACCCATTCTATAAAAGCAACACAAAGTGATATTATTCTTAAATATTTTACAAAATAAATATACAAAAACATACAAAAATATAACAAATTAAATTGATGAAATATTATATTAAAAGATAAATTAAATGAAGTTGCAGATCGAAATATTAAAAACCGCTTTCTAGGATGAGTTTATTAACTAATTAATTAATTTTCTGCTTAACCATTTTTTATATAGATTGATGAATATTCATTGACGGAAACTACATTTGAATTATAAGCTAGCTGAATTTTTGAATGAAGTGACCGATTCAAACTATATTTATAACGTTGTGTTTTTCATATTTTGTTTTAGATGTGGTCAGCGACGACTATGATGATCAACTAAAGCTACTTCAAGACCTTTGGTTCACACCATACTCGCGTGGAAAAGGTGTTATAGGCAGCTCCAGCTTTGAGCACATATTCCTAGCAGAAAATCGAGAAAATTCTGTTCTTGGTTTGCACAATTGGCTGTACTTTGCAGAGCAGGAGCAACAGGGTCATGTGGACTACAAAGGTTGGATAAAGCGAGCTGATACGGGGAGAGTACGTAAAACCATAATTAACACCAACGTCAGTTATGAATATTATTTTATTTTTAGCAACACCAATTCGCATTGTCACTTCGTTTTGCATTCTTTGGTATACAAAAGCCGTATAGTGGTTTCTTGGTGGGCACGTCGCCGGAACTGGAGATGAGTTTATACACGGTCTGCTTTTTAGTTACTCCCGAAAGGGAACCTTGCGAAATTCAACTAGGTTCCGCTAAGCTAAGTATTGTGTCTCACGTGTGGAATTGGAAAGGCAAGCGACTGATAGCAAGCGCTTATGTTTCGATTCCATAAACGGAGTGCAGAGCATGAATTTCATGATAAGTACACACTCAGAAAATAGTTTAATTGCAATTTTTTAATACCATAGGTATCAAGTGTCACTGGTCTAGTCAACTCGAATATACCCTGTGCTTAACTTTTTTTGTTTATTACTATTGAGCCATTGTACTAAATACTTCTTATAGCTCTAGTACATGTAAATCAAACGTTCTACATTGCTCTATCTCTCAATGACTGTTAAAACGGTGTATACATACGGAGGCTATTAAAGTACATTTGTTATTAAGTATATTTGTTGAATTTCTGACTTGTGACGTCTAAAGTGCGTGTTATTATCAATTTGTTGGCCTGTCAGTCTCCAGTCCGCCTCTTGTCAGATCCAACCAACAGTTTGGCTAAGTTCTTTTGACAGCTTTGTACTGGATTAAGACTTTTGATGTTTTAGTGTCTCCCTCACTTCTGTTTTATGCGTTCTTACACTTACGTTTATGGATTCTTTTAGCACTTACAGAATTCTGTGACCTCTGCATTGACACTTGACATTGAACATGCAAATATTATGCACGCAATAAAGACTCGATTAATCGTTCAACATTTACTTTAGGTAGTTATTTATTGCTTTTGGAATGTCAAAAGATGTTTATTATTATTATTGTTAATTTGTTTGTGTGCATGTTATCTGTAAGCAATGTAATTTAACTAACGTGGAACTCTAAATAAAAATAATAAATACCTGCTTCAGAGTCAATTAATGCTGAAATAAAAAATAAATATCCACAGCATAAATAATTCTTATATATTGGTATCTTGGTGGATTTCTTAAGGTCAGCAACAACATATAGAAATTCCTCTTGTAACACTTCCTGCTACCCATAGGGTAGAAGGGTATTATAATTTTGTGTCATCTGGAGAAAGGAGCATTTCCGAGCCTTTAAAGAATATATATTGTTGATCATAGTGAACAGCCGAGACGATATTGCCATAATAGTAATAGATATACAATTTTCTATCAACAGCACTTGTTATGTTTGCAGGCAAATCAAGTTGGTTTCAAATTTTTCCTACGCCCACTGCCGCACCCGCAAATCGACAAAAATAGAATAAAAGGTGTAATTTTATAACTAGAGTCGCGAAAATTGGTACATACTATAATAACTTTATGATTCCTCTCTAGCTGGGATCGGATAAAAAAATGTCCAGATATTAGGGGACTTAGTCGCTTTAGCTGACAATTTGGTATATTTTGCACCCTATGGTATATTTTGAATGTAGTTCTGTATCAATATATCTAAAATAGTTGTTGGTATATTTTTCAGTATTTTTAGGTATATTCATTTGGTTTATTTTAAATTTAATGCAATATTTGGCTGTTATTCAAAATGGATAGCGAGCACACTCGACTGATGCTTACTTACTTGTTGAATAATACACAAAAGAAACAGAAGACGAGTTTCTTAAAACACCGCTCGTAAATTTTAAAAATATTATTAAAAATCCATCTTATCTCTCAGAAAGGAAGTACGTATTTTATTAGTTGAATGAATTATCGTTCAATTTGTATTATTGCATTTAAATTTGGTGTAATACAAATGCCATTATGAAAGACTGCTTATTTATAAAAACCAATTCGAACCATACGAGTATGTAGTGGAATTATAATGGAAGTCTTCTTTGTGGAGTAAATTGGACTAGCAAATGAAAAACTTGTGCTTACAACTACATAGCACGATAGTCACGCTCAATGGTCATCGTTTCGTTGGGAGTATCAGTATGATCCTTCTCCTCCTTCTGCGGTTCCTGTGTGGTTAATGTTGTGCTGGATTCGTTTATGGGTTGCACCACCGCCGGAGCACTGGATCGTCGTACGGTGATAATTGTAGTATGTGCTGGCGATAAACTGACATCAGAGTCACCTGAATTTAAAACGAACGTTTCGCTTAAATCAACAAAGGAATCTTCTTCTGGATTGGAAGTGTCACTCGAGCGCATAAGACTAGGACTGCTTATACTGAACTCTAACTGCAGCGGATCAATTGGCGTGAGATCGGTCGACTCTGGACTCCAGCTACTTCTTGGCGGCGGCTGCCGGGGCAGACTGTTGTGGCAGAGTGGATCTGCTGCCGCCGAGTGCTCCAGATGCAGCTGTTGGCCCCACAGCTCCGCTGCTCGAGCGCGGTTGTGAGCGGCTCGCTCCGGCACCGGAGACTGCTGTTGTCGCAGCTGTTGCTGGTGCTGCAGCTGACGTTGGGGATGTGGCATTTGCCGGCAACGTCGTCGGCGGCGAGGATCTCCTGTAATCCGACCCGCCTCTCTCTGTTGACTGATACTGTCCCTGCTGCTGAGTCTGCGGCTGTGTTGGGTCGGCAGGGGCTGAGGTTGCTTCTGGGGTCGCATCATATTGATATCCAGTCTGGGCATAGTCGGCCCCGCTGTAGTCATAGGCCGCGTTGGCATCGTAGCCATACTGCTGGGCATCGTATGGCTGCTGTGCATATGCGCTAGGATCGTATGCACTGGCATCGTACTGCTGCTGATCGTAGGCACTATAGTCGGTGTTGTAGGCGGCCAGGTTGGCACTGCCGGCATTGGAGACGCTGGCATCGCTAAGTTGCTGCTGCTGCTGCTGCTGTGGTTGTTGTGGTTGTTGTTGTTGATTTTGGGGTTGCTGCAAGGGTTGCTGCTCAGCGGCATTGCTGTAGCGTCGGTTGTGCTGAGCTTGCTGCTGCTGCTGCTCTGTTTGCTCACGCTCACGCTCCCGTTCACGTTTCTCTCGCTGCTCACGCAATTGTTGTAGCTCTCGATCTCGTTCCTCACGTTCACGTTCGCGTTGTCGTTCACGTTGTTGCTCCAGCTCCTGTTGCAGCTGCTGCTGCTGCTTTTCCCCCATGCCAAGGTTGTCTTTGAGATTTTCGTCATCGTTATCGTTGAGTCTATAACTGTGGCTGCTGTCGGGCAAGAGATTGGCGTTACCATTGCTGATGCTGCTCTTGCGCGTTGCTGCAGTTGATCCACCAGCTGAGTTGCCGTTGGTATTGCTGGCGACTCCGAGGATATCTGATGCTGATGCTGCTGGTGCTGCTGGTACTGGAGCAGTTGCTTCCGATGACGGCGTTGTGGCTTCGTAACCGTAGGAGCTGCTGGGCTTGTAGTCGTCGTCAGCGTTGTTGTGTAGTTGTGGGGTGCTTTGTATGGGTTCAATTGTTGTGCCATATGTGGACGGCTGGTAATCGTATGCGGCTGTAGTCACAAAAATTTTGATTAGTGTTGCAAGCCAATTCAATGCAAGAAAATGTATGAGTATATGTAAATGTATATGTATTTGTATTTGTATTTGTTTATGATTAACTGAGCTGTTGCTCCAGCGGTTCAGCAGCTTCCGAATCGTTTGAAATTGTTACTGGCGATATCACTGGTCCTGAGTAATGATTAGATGCAATTAGATGCATTGAATATTGTACTGTGACAGTGTATGTATGTGTTAGTGCTTCATGAGCTGTTGATATGGTCGAGGTTCAAGATTTACCTTTGCCTGTGCCTAAGCTAGTATAATCATGTGGTGTGGTATCTAATTTACTCATATGTTCTTCATTGGTCAACATTCGGTTAGATAAATACTCTAGATTCGATTGTAAAGCAGATATTTCCTCTCTGATGTAATAAATAGTTGAAGAAGATACACAAAGTAAAGACAACGGCAAAGAGCAGTAAAAATAGTGATAGAGAGAGAAAGAGGAAGAGATAGAGATAGAGAGAAAAAAAGAAAAGAAATATCCATCGATTAATAAAATTTAAGTTCGCAATTGTCAATTACCTGCAACATCTCTAAGTTGTGCACTATAGGTGAAAAAATGAGATCGTCATTTGCAGTTGCCTCCTCAGAACTGACCTCATTAACACTATTGCCATTGTTAAATATTTGAGTTTTGTATTTGGACCAAATTTGCCTAAGACGCGCCATTAACTGTTCATTTGTATCGCGTAATTGTAGCTTTTCTTCACTGGGAAAATCAACAACAAATCAGAAAATTTAAATAAAATAACATAACATAAATTAAAACATGAGGATTAACATAGAAAAGAAAGTATTCAGCATACTCGAATGCATTGCACTCTATATTAATTTTCAAAGAGCAATTAGCAATTGAGATGGAGATGTTTAATTTATAAGATTCTAACACCATGCTTATTGCATATTGAAGCATAGAATTTGTAAATCAAAATATATATATTTTATTCAGACAATGTTATAATTTCCATTTACAGTTATTTCTTTTTCTTTATTATCGAAATAAAAAACATAGGTTTTAATTTCTCTAACTAATAAATATATAATTTTGTCATCTCTGATTTTTTCAATACATTTTAAAAAATTTTTAAGAGATTTCTTATATCTTCTTAATGATAGATATTAACAAAATCAGAGTTTCGTGATTTGCTCCTGGTCATCATCCCCGACAACCTCAAATTGCGCCAACGACTCATTTATTTCCGCTAATTCTGGGCTACTGTCGTTTACGAAAGTCTCATTTAGAGCATGTGCCACTTCATCCAGCTCTTTCACAAATGTTTCATTCAGTGCACAGGCTCTTGGCTTGGACTGTTTGGGCACCAAACGTACATTGACATCGACTTTGACCGGAGGACGAGGCTGCTTATTGCAGCCATCGCGTTGCAATAGTTGCTCAAAGTAATGTTTTGGCTTGATACTAGCACTCAATGCATTACTGCTGCGACCTTTGCATGGTGCTGATGTTGTGGCTGTTGCAGTTGTAGTTGCAGGTGCTGCTGTGTCAGCATCCACCGTCAAATGCGATGTTTGACATGGGGACTGACAAATATTGCCACTGCTGATGGTCTGATTTAAAACCAGATGCTGTTGCATGCAAGGCAACAGCTCCGTTTTGTAAGAATGACAGCAGGTTGTCGATGCATTTGCACCTGTTGCTGGTGCAGTGCGATATTGTTGGTGTTGCATTTGGTGTTTGTGATGCGTGTCTGTGGTGGGTACATGAACATGGCAATGCTTGCTCTTGCTGTGCGAGGATTGTGCACGCGTTGAATTTCCACTATGAATATTGCTGCTGCTGCTGCTGTTGATTTTGCTATTGCCACTACACAAAGCGATCATTTCACTGCTATTGCGGTGTTGCATTGCTGGCATCCCGTACATGTCTTCATGGTCGTGTTTATTTCGCATGAAACTAGGACAAAAACATTTAGACTTGTTGGCCATCGCTGTGGCTGTTGTTATTGCTGTTGCTGTTGGTGTTGCTGTTGGTGTTGCTGTTGCTCTTTCCTCCATTTTACTAATTGAGACGTTGTTAAACGCTTTATATTTCTTATAGCTAGAAAGCTTTGGCAGTGGCGGCATTTTAGCCAATTCCTGCGACAAACGCTCATTGCTTTTGATTATGTTTCTCAGAATCTCGTCACCATTATCAATTGCAACAGCATCAGTCTCAACGATAAGCCCAATATCATCCAGAGTATCCAACTTAAGTGGCAAAGTGTACGCGTTTGCGCTTCCGCTTGGCATTGTCGCTCTTAGTGGTGTCTCTTGCACTTGTTGTACCAGCGAGGGAGCGTTTATTGTTTTTGACGTTGTGGCTGCAGTTGTGGTTGCCGTTGCAGTTGTCGTCGCAGTTATTGTTGGATTCGAACAATCGCACGGTTCTAAATTCGTGAACGATATGAAAGTGCAGAGTAACACAGGCAGGCAGCACAAAAGAAGTTTGAAGAAGTACAGCGTGTTAATCCAGTATCAAGCTCTGTTTGAGATTATTTTGTTTGTGGAATCTCAAAAAAATAAAATAAAATTGCGCTGCATGTGGGCCAAATGTGTTTGTGTTGCAATGCACTTAACAGATTACTCTTGGCTATCAATTTCATATTGCGTTATGTTCTTTTCAATAAAAAAGAGTTTTTTTTTTATTCTTCATCAGGTCAGAAAAATAAAAGACAGTTCGAATAAAAATCTCTGAATGTCATTCGATTGAAACCCCCTTAAGTTACTGAGGTCAACTGAAGTTTCGATAGAGAAATAATACAAAAGGGGTAATTAACGTACTTGTGCTTATATGTTGTATCCTCTAATTTGCCAGTTAACGTTTTGCATTCATTCGTCAGTTTATCCATGAGTTGCTTCTGAGATGTTATCATTTCTTCGAGTTCATTCACCGTTTCCGCTACAACAAGTAGACAGACAGACATTGTTTATGATTTATTAATAAATAGAAGTGTGAATAGAAAATATCATTACGAAAAGGACTAACTCATGGATAAACTATTGACGTTTCGAGCAAATCGAATTACGGATGAAATATTTTTGGATTTCATTTCTGGATATGTCAAAATTTTCATATCGATTCAAGGGACACTTTTCGAACATGCGCACAATATGGAACTCAATAGCTTAACCAGAGTTAATAATAGAAAGTGGAAGACAGAAGTGAGAAAAACTTTTTGTAATTAAAATGCGATTGCAAGTAGTGAAAGTAAAGTGATTCCGTGCAGACTTTATAAAATACTAAGCGATTTTTAATGTGTGATTTTTAAATAAAATTCAAGTCAATTAACAAATGCTGTTAGCTCATAACGTACCATGCTTATCCTGCATTTCGGAAATTCTCTTGTCCAAGTCCTTTTTGGTGGGTCGTATTTCATTCTTTAGCTCTCCATAAGCGAGCTGAAAATACGAAACACAAAACTCGATTATTAGTAGAGCCATAAGTGCTTATAATCATTTTCACTATTAAGAACCTCCTTCTCCAAATTTGCAATTTCATCGTTCAAGCGCAAAACCTCTCGCTTCGAATGCAATAGATCAGCATCGCCGCGATCCAAACGCTGGCGCAAGGAATTAATCTCCGCATTGAGACGAGCTGCCTCCGTTTTGGTCTCACGTGCTGCTCGATCCAACTGCAGACGCAACGAAGTAATCTCCTGTTCTAGCGATTGCTTCTCTGCATTGACCTGTGCCATGTCTGCCAGGAATGTGGTCCGGTTGCCGCGCAACTCCAGTTTCAGCTCCTCGATCTGAGAATTACGATTGGCCACATCGCGCTTTAGATCGGTTTCGTAGCGTTTCTGACGCTCCAGATCCATCTGCAGCTTTGCCACCTGCTCCCACTGGCTGCTCAGATCCCCGCCCAGCTGATCCACTTGGCTATTGTACCGTCGCTCAGCGCTTGCTCGTTCATCCGCCAATCGCCGGGCCATCTCGTGTTGCAGCTCCCGCACACGCTCGTGCTGTCTATCCAATTCATCCCGAAGATGTCTAACCTCCAACTGGCAGAATGAATTGGATTATTAATAAGTTATAATTTGAAGCCTAAAATACAAACTATAGTCTATAGTCCATATATGTAATATCTGTGCATGTATGTATATATGTATGTATATATATACATATATATAAAATTGCTTACTACGACAAACTGACTGAACTATTAAAATATCATATGTAACAAGTAAAAAAAGCTACAGTCGAGTGTGCTCGACTGTGAGATACCCGCTACCCGTTTTGAATAAAAGCAAAAGAAAGCGGTAATATTCTAATTTCTTAAATAACTTCGATTTTTATCCCAACGAAATTTTTAGGGATCATAAATACTATAGTCTGCACCAAATTTCACAACTCTAGCTTTAAAAAAAAAGGTTTCTTATTTGATTTGACAAGTGCTGTCGAAAAAAGTTACACTCGGCCCTCGCTTAACACGGTCTCTTTTAGCTCGAACTTGGTCTTACACGGTTACAAATTTGCTCCCATCCCCCTTTTAACACGCTAAAAACCTCGTTCTTACACGATTTTTTTTTTTGATAAGGAGCCTCCAATAGAGGAAACATGTTGAAATAAACTGTCTTATACTATAAATGCCACCAAATGCATTTCAAATTTAATATGAATAGAAACATATGATCTTCTTACTTTTTAACATTTTTAAATGAAGCAACTTTTTTAATTGAATACCAACTTTAAATTTTGAAAATATGAATGTTATTCATTTATTAAAAGCATATGCATAATAAGTTTGGCTTAATTTTGAACAAATGTATGAAACTTTAATAAAAACAGACCAAATTTGAACAATAAAATATTTTTTTTGCTTCCAATTTTTAATTTTGCGAACGTAACCATTTATTTTGTACTAAATCCATGTTTCGCTTAACACGATTTCGCTTAACACGAAGATTTCTAGGAACGTAACCCCCGTGTTAAGCGAGGGCCAAGTGTATATCTCTATTTTTTATAATCTCTAAGATCTTGGTGTTCATACGGAAAGACTGACATGACTATATCGTCGCGGCTGTTGACGCTGATCAAGAATATATATACTTTATTAGGTCGGAGATGACTCCTTCTGCCTGTTACATATATTTCCTGCATTCACAAGGTAATAATACCATATGGATACCGGTTATAAAAATAATACATGCATAAAAGTACGAGTATAGTTAAATAAAGTCCATTTATGTGAAACACATATACTAGCTTATGTCAGATTGACATTTTAGTTTGTTTCAATGTGTTTTCTTACCTCCGCTTGAGAGCGTTCCATTTGCACGAGATCGCTTATGTAGCGCTTGGAGCTGGCACTGTTGTGATGCTGCGATTTAGCATCGTCGAGCATCCTTTGCAGCTGACGCACAGACTCCTCAAGAGTCGATTTGTCCTGTTGCAGTAACTCCAGCTGCTTTCGATGAGTGTCACAGTTGACACTTCCCAATGTGGCAACAGCGCTGAGCGGATCCGTGTGAGCTATCTTTCTTTTAAGCTCATCATTTTCGGTTTTAACGCGCTTCAAATCTATGTTAGCCTGCATTAATTCGGCTTCCAATTCACTAATGCGAGCTTCATAGACAATGTTGGGAGCACTGGCGTAACGTGGAGGTTGTACTTTCAAAGTAGCCTTTCGCGGGGTGCTGGGAGTCTTGCGACCGGCATAAATCAAGTGCTCATCGCTATCCGAAGACGGACTGGTAGTGGTAATCGGTACTTGTTGAGCTAATGGTTTTGCTGTGCCACTGCCAAGAGCCGCTAACTCGCTACGCGCATTTTCTGTTAAGTTTTCATTCTCATTAATGACATCCTTGACCTTACCGAGTAAATTGGTCAATTCGTTGCGACAGTACTTGGACTCCTTCTCCAATTGCTCTATGTAATCCTCTTGTTTCTCAATAAAATTAAAGATTTCGACTGGAGCTTGAACGCTGTCGGTGGGCATTGTGGTCACTGGCACGTTGCTTGGAAAGGTAGAGGGAGCACTAGCTAGGTTCTCCTTCGAAGCGGAGAGATAGCCCGCAGTGTAGCTCTTCTTCGGACGATAAGTGCTCATCCGCGACTTCTGGCTGGGTGACAGATACTTCGAAATGTCCGAGAAGACGGGACGTTCAATAACCTATGAGAATAAATGTGCACTTTCAGTAAATACGAGTAGTTTATTTTTGTTAAATATTTCATATACCGATAAATTATCCGAGAAGTTATCGCCTGAATCCTCATTGAAATTGCGCAGGTAGGAGGCACTGCCAACAACTTTGGGCGTAGCTACATACGAGTTATCCGCCAGCATTACCTTCAGGCGACCCACAGCCTCATTATACGCATAATTGGTATAATCCATGGTCTTGGACTTCTTACTAATGCCCTTCGAGGACTTCATCGAGAAGTTCCTAAAATTGTGAATAGAAATACGCGAAAGATCAGCACTTTACCAGCATTGAAGATCACATCATAAACAATTGGTATTCAATAAATGCTCAGTAAAAAAAAATGTATCTAGTGAGCGAGTTGACCAAAAAATTAAACTGAGGCTGGCTTTTCATTTTGGGGTGACAAATGCCGGACTACACTAGCGTGGGCTTCGTCGGTTGTCTAGACAACAAGCTGGCCAAAATACAAATGTTTAACCCTGTTAGCATTCGAGGACTCCTACGTGTACCCACACATACATAATTATATGACCAAGGGTATATGCGTCATGGTACAATTCTCTCGCATATTTTTATACTCGCTACCCATAGGGTAGAAGAAAAATGTATGTAACAGGCACAAAGAGACATCTCCGACCCATAAAGTATATTTATTCTAGATCAGCTTCAACACCTGAGACGATATAGCCATGTCCGTCTGTCCGTCCGTCTGTATGACACCTAGAACTCAGAGACTATATGATATAGATATATATCTTTTTTTATAGCATTTGTTGTGTTTGCACGCAGATCAAGCTTGTTTCAAATTTTTGCCACGCCCACTTCCGCCCCCGCAAATCAAAAAATCGAATAACAAGCGTAATTTCAAAGCAAGAGTTGCGAATTTTGGTATATACTATAATTACTATAGTAGTTATGATTCCTGAAAATTTGAAAATTTGCGATCAGATAAAAATTGTGGAAGTTATTAAAAAATAATTTTGTGTGGGCAAAAACGCCTACTTACTAGGGCTCTTAGTTGCTTTGGTCGACAATCTGGTACATTGTGATGTCTATTGTATATTTTGAATGGTGTGCTGTATCGATATACCAAACATATCATTTGGTATATTTTTAGTATTTTTCAATATTTTCGGTATATTTTGAAAAAAAATACCACAATATTTTGCCTTTATTAAAAATGGGTAGCGGGTATCTCACAGTCGAGCACACTCGACTGTAACTTTCTTACTTGTTTTTATTCAAAATGGGTTGCGTGTTTCTCAGTCGAGTGTGCTCGACTGTAGCGTTCTTACTTGTTTGTACCCTGTTTGTTCGATGAACAGTATTTAAAAATTGTATGTAAGTCGAAACACTGACAAATTTCGGTCAGTATTAATGTCGATATAATCTTGCAACCTTTCAGAAACAGAAACGTTTTGGAGCACACTCTCGGATTTTATTTTCAGGGCTGGATACAAGAACATCGTAGTGAGCTATCCTGGCAATAAAACATTTGATTTCTCTTTTATTTTGTTCGACGTCGTTAGGGTTGGTAAATTGATCAGTTACTAAAACCGAACTAGTCCAAAATTTAAAACCAGTAAGAAAGTTTCTACCCATTTTCATTATTCTAAAAATATACCAGATTAATATATTACAAAATTAATAAAATTTACCGAGGCCTATTTTTTGAATATACATATATAGAGTATTTAAGTCAAAATAACTAGCGATATCAACTAAGGCACTTTTTTAGTTGCCGATTTTTTCAATACAAAAATATTTTTTAAACAACAAGTTTTATCTGATCGAAACCAAATTTTCAGGAATCTAAGGACTGTAGTTATTATTTTAATAATCGTAACTCTAGATTCAAAATGACGCTTGCTCAACAAAACTTGATCTGCTTGCTTATGGGGTCGCAGATATCTCTTTCTACCGTTTATAGTTATAATACCATTCTACTCTATCAATAGCGGGTATAAAAATAAAAGAAAACAATTTACATGAGCATGCAAATTTAAAACAAATGAGAGACTAGGAATCGTTTAAAACATGCATGTATGTGTGATTATTTAATGAAGTCGTAGGCAGCACATCCGAGGTTACAAAAATAATTACCGTTAAAATATAATTTTAATCTTAAACATTTTCTTACGATTTAAACGATTAAATTGATATTTTTATTCAAAACACATTTCAAATAAACTTATGTGTAATCAATTTAAATATAAAACATTTATAATACAACATAAATAAATCAAGTACAATTTTTCGTTCGTTTTTAGTATCCAAACGAACCCCTGAGATGATGAGTAGTACCATTATTTGATAAAGAATTATTTATTTTACCTGGACCGACGTTTAACTCGGCCAGCTGCACTGCTGACGCTGCAGATACTCTCCCTATCGGAGTATCCTGATCCGCGGTTTTGCGTCAGAGTTTGCAAATTGCCAGTTGTCAGTAGCGATGTCAAATTAGCGTTGCCAACACTCTGCGGTTTGGACTGTGAATGAGCGCGAGTACTTTTCAAGTTGTACAAAGGGGCGCCGTACTTGAACAAATTTTCAGTTTTCATTTTACAAGTGGCAACGGGGCCAACATAGAAATACAAACAAAACAACTAGGTCTCAAAAAGGAAAAAAGGCAGAAACAAATGCAGTCTTCAAAACTTTACTGCGTTTTTCTTTTGCAAATTTGACTGTTTCACTGCTTGACTTGCATGCAACGTCAAATGAAGGAAAGTACTTGCGGAATGCACTTCCTTCCGCTTTGCGATTATGCTTTAATTGTTTCTTTGAGTAAGCCACAGGATGCGGTTAGGACGCGGCCGCGACAGGAGGAAAGCGCCACAAAACGGCGAAGCGACTGGAAGACAAGACGTTGAAACGCGTTGAAGTTTAACTAAAACGGCCGCGTTCAGAAGTCAAAGCTTTTATAGACTCGGGTTTTCAACAAAAATTCTCGACATATAGCGGCTAACAACCAAGGGGAGTGGCTGGTTTAAGGCCCTATGTAAGTGTGTATATATATATGTTTGTACATTTGTAGCTTAGTGTGCTTTTAATGTGTTTGGTGCCACGACGTGCCCTGCCAGAAATTCCATAGGATAATGTTTACAGTTTTGTTGTAAACGATTTGCATTGACAGTGGTACAACCAAGAGGGGTCGCAGTGGGGCACCGCTGGGCGACAATTTCGCGGTTCGACTGTTTGATCGATAGCTTAAAACGACGTTTGTCGCCACCAATGTATTGAAAGTATGAACAATATTGGGTTATGTCTTATTGCCAGCCACAAAACTCTACAACGGTTGTTCAACTCAAATCTGAAATGAGGCCAAACACGTTTTATTCATTGCCAGAAACCCAAAATACAACACGATAAACTGTCCTGCGTGTTTCAGACTTTGTTTATAAATGCACAAGAGTTGCTATTGACAGTTACAATGAGAACTGTCTATTTTATGTTGCATAATTAGTATATTGACAGCCTTGCAAGGGAATCCATTCCTAAACATTCACAAATTATTATATATAATTTACTTGTAGACTGCTCAAAAAAGCTGGAGAATTCGACGTGTAGAAATAAACTTTTGCGCATAACAAGGTCAATTAGAATATATCTAAACTTCGGACAGCAACCTATTAACTAAACCATGACTTCAATTAATATTCACAATGGTGAAAACCGAAAATTGCTCTTATTTTAAAATTAAAAGGTCTAGAAGGATAGCTCACAATTTGTTCACAACTTTTAGGCTTTACTAGATGAAATTTTTCCTATAGCTCAATGCATTTTTACTAAAATAAATAAACTGCTTCGCCAAGCCTGAGCAATGTCAAATGAACCAATTAAAGATAAAAATTGCGTAACGAATTATTTACATATAGTTACACCTAATTCAGAGCATACCAACTAATTTCAAATAAAATTTTAAAGTTTTGGCAAAAGTAGGAAAAAGATGTTCACGTCCAAATGAAGCATTATCCCAAAATGAATAAAAATATTAAATTAAAAATATTACTAAATTTTAATAGCTCTGCTCCCTTATCTAACGGATATAGGAAACCCTTTTTATACCCGCTACCCGCTAGAAGGGTATTATAACTTTGTGCCGGCAGTAAATGTATGTAACAGG
This sequence comes from Drosophila sulfurigaster albostrigata, assembly GCF_023558435.1. Classification (NCBI taxonomy): domain Eukaryota; kingdom Metazoa; phylum Arthropoda; class Insecta; order Diptera; family Drosophilidae; genus Drosophila; species Drosophila sulfurigaster. The sequence continues at coordinate 5,856,218 of NC_084882.1, forward strand.
TAGAAGGAGGCATCTCCGACCCTATAAAGTATATATATTCTTGATCAGCGTCAACAGCCGAGACGATCTAGCAATGTCCGTCTATGTGTCTGTCCGTATGAACACCTAGATCTCAGAGACTATAAGAGATAGGGCTATAATTTTCGACAGCATTTGTTATGTTTGCACGCGGATCAAGTTTGTTTCAAATGTTTGCCACGCCCACTTCCGCCCCGCAACTAAGACCACTAGTAAGTAGGCGTTTTTGCCAATACAAAAGTATTTCTTTAATACATTCCACAATTTTTGTCTGATTGCAATCAAATTCTCAGGACTCATATTATATTATTGTATACACCAAAATTATCTATCTTTAAAATTAGGCTTGTTATTTGATTTTTATCGATTTGTGGCGCAGGGCATTTTAAAAATTGTAAACAAACTTGATCAGTGTGCAAACATATGTAAGTACTGCTAACGAAATACTATATATATATTTTTATCTATAATAGTCTCTCAGAGCTAGGTGCTCAATCAGACGGTATACATATATATTTTATGGGATTGGATATGCCTCGATTTGCCTATTACATACATACTTACATTTTCTGCAGGCACAACAATACACTTCAACTGTGTGGGTAGCAGGTAAAAATTAAACTCGACCTGCATGAAAAAAAGCAAGTGCTGTCAATAAAATTATAATACCTTGATACCCTATGGGTAGCGGATATAACAAAGCATAAAAGACTTCGATGATTTTAATTAAATAACTTGCAATGCATTTTTAATACGGTCTAAACAATTCTGTAAAGAAATATAAATACGACTATACTATTTACAATCTCGGTATTGTGAGATGGGCTTAACAAGTACAGGAGTTTCTAATTCATAGGCTTTCACAGTTTACCATTTCATGGGCTTTATATAATTTACATTTCGTTCAATATGTTAATATATTATATTATAAGAAACAGTTGTGACTTTATATAATGTGACAATACAAAACATTCTCATTGATACAGTGCAAATCGAATACAATTTGAGAACACACTTTTTTTCAAAACTAGAAATATGATATAAAATACAATTAATTTGGTTTTTATTGTACCCACCTCACTTTATATATTTAAATCTCAAATGTTCATTTCAATAAGTTTCGTAATTTTAAGGCACTAGATAAGGACACTTTTGATGCGCACTCAAATTCATATATTAGTACATACATCTGTGATTGTTTGGACAATTTTTTTCATTCGTAAAATCTCTTTTCTGTCTACGCTTAAACACAAAAAAACTGAAGTCAACAATTAGTTTATGTATGTTTATATTCTCATTGTCAATATTTTTCAAAAGTGCGTACTATGTATACATAAACCTAACTGGGGTGAACATACACAAAATGCGGTTTGACTAGTAACGCCTTGGCCAAATAAGGCGCATTTTATGGTTCGTAAAAATATACACTGGGTGACCAAGGCTGTTGGGCACCCACCAACATCTCCGGATGGGCATTGATAATAGCGTTACAGATGGCTCTTTCCTCTCCGGGGAACTCCTGACCTATGGCCTGTGCTCGCAGAATAATTTGATGACGCTTTGATACATCCACATTGCTAATAACGCCAGCCTCATGTCGATGACTAAAGAAACGATTTGTAAGATGTCCATCCACGTAAATCTGTTCCGAAATAATTAATTATCGCACACGAAGGAGTGATGAAATCTGTACAACTTACCTCGTAACCCCCAACGCCACTACAGTCCTGCAGCTCCCAACGCACGTATAGAGCTCGACAACCAAGACTCGAAATATCAGTTATGGTGACTGGAAAACTTTCGCCTGGTGCACTTCCCATACATGACGATGGCTTTGGACTCTGTAACCCGATACTATTTATAACATATCTTATTATATCTCTTTATTACTCCACTTACTTTTGGGCTAATTTTATTTTTATTCATTACATGCTCCATGGCCTGCAGATCAAATACAACGGAATCAATAAAGAATTTCTGTAAATATCAAAGCGAAATTAGATTGTGATATTAGCATTCGATATTTCTACACACCATTTCAGCAACGGGATCGTACATTGCCGAGTCCATGGTCTTGGAAATGGTTTTGCACTGATTGTCGCAAACTAAAGCGCGACAATGACAGCAAAGGCAGGGCTGATTTAGAGACGGGCGATCAGCGGAGACATCCTCTTCCAAATCTCCATTTAGTTCTTTATCCTCGTCACATAGTTCACACATTCGTCGCAGTAAATACTCGCATAAAAGTCGCTCTCGATCAGTAAGTGGACTTAATGGGTCATTGACATCTAACTCGCACATATCGCATGCTTCTTCTGTACGGTTCGGTCCCTGAACTACCGACGCTGGGCAAAGCTCATTATTACACTGGACTTCTGAGTTGATGTAAATTTGAGGCTCTGGTAACTGCGGCTTCGAATGTCCAAGCGATTTCTCTTTAGAACGCGATGATTCATCGCGTCCCGAGCTAGGATGAACCGATGACATTGATTCGTTGCCGCCTTTCGAGAGTGATTCTACTTTGCTGTCCCTTTTTGAAGTATTAGCATCTGAGTTGGGTGACGCCATATTTGCCGAGCTGACTATTGTTGTATCTTCAAGTGCTGCAATGGGCTCTATTGATGCTTGAGCTTCTGAGATCTCCGAAGATGCGTTAGGTATTGTACTTAACCATGATTCGGATGGGATACCAGTCGATGCTAAAGGAGACAAGAATTTATCTGAAGCTATGTCAGTTTTAATCGAACCAGATACACGGCTTTCAGTATCCTTCATGGATGTTCTACCGACAGAACCACGATTTGAAGTGATTTGTTTTGGCTCATTAGTTTTAATGGAACCAGTTAAGCGACTTTCCGCATCTTTCATGGACCGTGTACCGAGCGAGCCACCTTTTGGTGAAATTTGTTTTGACTCATTATCATCAGTGTAACAACTTCCAACATATCGAGTATCTACTTCTGTATAGCAACTTGCAAACTGGACGACATCCCGAGTTTCGGCTTCGGGTTCACTTGTAGACGGACTTGCATGATATGGTATGAAATTAGGATCAATCTCGAAAGCCACTATTTCTGTCTCCTGAACCGCTTTGAGTTTTTTTTGTGGAAAACATGACTGTAGGTATTGCTCCATTTGACCTAAGCACTGCATCCGATTAACATCAGCCTCGGTCTGAAGTTGATTCTTAGCGAGTTTCTCTCCTCTTTGAACAGCTTCCATACAATCTTCAAATGATAATTTTGGTGGTTTAGATTCCTCTTCTTCTTTCCGCAATATCATGGTCAATTCACGAATTATTTGCTTTGCCACATCGCCACGGTTTACACCAGGGTCCCTGGTATTGGTCACCAAATCGACCATTTCAAATAAACGCTCTCTAGCGTTGTTTTGACTTCGGGACGATTGATTACTTTGATTCATGCTCGACAGTTTATCGAAAGTGGCTTTATCGACACAAACAGTGGTATTACAGTTCATCACGACGCCTACACTTTCCGGTTCCATGTCAAAGTCTTGTATTGAAAGATCATATGTCGATGTCTTGATATTACATGAACAATGGGTTTGCTCGGAGCGTGTTGACGTATAGTCTGTTACCTCCTTATCGCAGGAGCAACTGATGGCGCTTTTCATTGAGAGATGCTTTGATTTCGATTGTGATTTTAATCCGCTATTCATTGCCTTAGGACAAGCAAAGCTTCTTGAATTCGAATTCTTTGCCGGATCGCCGTCCACATTACGTGGTGATTTGTTGCTTGTTTCATAATCCTCGTTATCAGCAAATTTAGAGATCGATGTATTCGAGGAAGAAGAGCAATCACAGAATCCATCAGCCTGCATAAACACAAGTTTTGTTACTTGGGATGGTGTAGTCGTATAACAAGATTTCGAGATTTCATAGTCTTCAGTACCATTATGGGTGGTATCAGTTGCGGATATCAAACAGGGATTAACTACAGACACTCCGCATTCAAGGCAGCTTTCCTTGACCCTAACAAAGGGAGGACTATCGTCTGCCTCCCGCCCCCTTTCACCCAGCATGGCTCTTTGTTCAGGAGAACACAGACAAGTTATCTGAGCCATAACTGAACGGGAACAGGATGTTGTCGGTTCAGTTTTCGACGATTTACTTACGGGACCCTGACTAATAGAATGCAGGCTAGCCCATGCAATAGTTGGTGGATTAGTCTTCGTGACAGCCGAACAATATTCCAAGTCGCTAGGACCAGCAACGCAGCTCTTACTAGATACCGTATTTTCCGATGCATTATTTATTGCATTACTTTTGACTGCCCGACAACTTTGCGATTTAGATGATTTAGCCAAATTATCAGAGTCACAGCCACGGAACTTGTCGTTACTATCCATAGCAGTCTCAGGATTACTATCCGTAGGAAAAAATTTTGTATTTGACTTGTCGGACTTACTACTTTTTATTGACATTGCATTTATTGTTCCTGGTATACTTGTGCATTTGTTGGATTTATTTTGGCTATTACAAGCACAGGATGCAGTCGCATTAATTTGCCATGAAATACCACAAGATCTATACGATTTTTCATTGTTGGAAGCAGGCACATTCACTGCGCTTGGAAGATGTTCCACGGCAAGTTCGGATGGTTTGCTAATCATAGATTGATAGCTGGGACCACATGCACACGATTTCTCCGATTTAATACTGGTCCACCTAATAGCACCGCTTGTTTCAGTAATACCACAAGACTTATCACTTTTCAAACTGTTCCATGCAGTCGCATTGACAGTACTTGGAATACTTTCCGTGTCCACGATTGTTTCCAGAATTGTATTTTTATCACTTTCTCCACATGTACAAACTTCGGACCTTGCACTGTTCCAAACAGACGCATTTGTCGTTCCTGGAATACTTTTCATGGTGGTGGAACATATATCTGAAGCATTTGGTCTTTCTGAAGTACCACAAGATTTTTCAGATTTCTTGCTTTCCCTGGCAGTTACATTCGAAATTCCTGGTATACTAGACATTTTAGAGGCGCCTTTATTGAATGGCTTCCCAATAATATTTTGATCACTGGGACTACATGTACAGGATATTTCATTGACATTTCCTGTTTTACCACATGACTTATCGGACCTCGTACTGTTCCAAACAGTCGCATTTGTCGTTCCTGGAATACTTTTCATGGTGGTGGAACATATATCTGAAGCCTTACCGATTGTGCTAGATTGACATGTTCCTGTACATGTTCCGTCAAATTTCGCACTATTGTTGCATACAGACGCATCCATTGTCTTTGAACAAGTGCAGGACCTCTCAGATTTTGCACTGTTCCAGGCAGTCGCGTCTGCAGTTCTTGAACTTTCAAAGGACTTCTCAGATTTCGCGCTTTTCCAGGTAGTCGCCACCTCTGACTTTGGACATCCACAAGACTTCTCAGATTGAACACTGTTCCAGGCAGTCGCATCTGCAGTTCTTGAACTTTCAAAGGACTTCTCAGATTTCGCGCTTTTCCAGGTAGTCGCCACCTCTGACTTTGGACATCCACAGGACTTCTCAGATTGAACACTGTTCCAGGCAGTCGCGTCTGCAGTTCTTGAACTTTCAAAGGACTTCTCAGATTTCGCGCTTTTCCAGGTAGTCGCCACCTCTGACTTTGGACATCCACAGGACTTCTCAGATTGAACACTGTTCCAAGCTATGGCATTCGCAGTACTTGAACTACCACAGGACTTTTCGGATTTCGCATTCTTCACTGCCGGCTCATCCTCTGACTTCGAACATCCATGGGACTTCTCAGACTTGGCACTGTTCCATGTTGTAGCATTTACAGCTTTTGAATTATTTTCCAAAGTCAGGAAACATGTGTCCTTGCTCTGCGCAAAAGCACTAGCGGAACGATCAGAAGCACAGTTGCAAACATCTAAATGAAGCGCTTTTTCAACATCGATTTGATTTGAACCGAAGACATAATCTCGTTTAGGGCAATAAACGACATTCACGTTTCGATTTGTCTTATTTAGAACACTACTACATGGCAAGGATTGTGACCTTTGATATGACGTCCTAGTAGCTTGGCAATTACAACTTCTTTTTGAATACTGCGTGTTTGACTCGATATCAATATCCAAAGCTGCATATCCTGAGCGCGTCGGTAGGGCAGATTTGTATTTACCGCGAGAAGTAGAAGAATTGCAACTGCATTTTCGTAATGAAAAATCTGTACGTATTGATTGGTTTTGAATAGACTGCATCTTGGGCTGGCAACACGAAGGAAGCGGTTTAGTGACCGGAGAGCGATTGCAACATTTCTTTGGCGAAAGGGTAGAGGGCTGCTTTGTGGCTGATGGACAAATATGACTCGAGTCCGAATCCAAACTATACCATTGGGTGTCCTGGCTTCGGCATCCACATGGCTGGCACCGAGCGCTCAGCTGTGAACTAGCAGACTGGAAAGTAGTCGATCCACAGACGGTGGGCATTGATTTAGAGGGGCACATTAGAGCTGTCGCTGGAACTGTTGGCTCTGATGATCGATGGGAAACAATTTGGGAAGAGGCAGATGATTGATTTTCATTAGCATTAAGATTATCGTCACTTCTGACGGGCGCATAGTTGGTGGGATAACGAATGTTGCCCATCGCTTGGAGGTCGTGTTTTACATCTGTTTGGGATTGTGAGTCCTGTGTGTTACGCTCTCCTCGCGAAATTATATATTTGTCGTACAGAAAAGATGTGTCTGTCTGAGAGGGTTTGCTTGGAATAGAAACCACGTCCGGTTTGCTTTGAATTTCCGTTGGAGACGTATTCTTGCTGACATTGTTCGATTCGAGCTCAAAATCTATACGATTTGGCCTCCACTTATCCTGCAAATAGGATTTATCTGTCTGCATTTTTCGCGAAATATTTGTATTATCGACAACGGCGGCAGCGGAGGCATCGGCGGCGGGGGCGCTCTGCGGAGATGGTCGTTCGTCCCGCATATACATCAGAGCTAGGCAAGCTGGAAAAAAGAAAAACCCAGATTAGATACAGTCGCAAATACGTTGACTAGCTAAACTTTATTCCGAAATATATGAGCACATGAAGTTAAAATTAATTTGGTCATTTGGGAAATAAGCATCTCATAAGCCTTGGACAAGGAACAGAAAGGGATTAATGCTAATTTTGCGCTAACGAGAGTGAGGCTGTGTTGGAGTCATTAGCTCCATAATCTGGTCCAGTCGAACTTCAGGACCACGAGTTACCGTTGGAGATGACCACATCTCACAATTGTACAACTCAAGAAATTTCGCCTCGGCCTTCTCGCGGCAAGGACAGAAATCGAAATCAGAAATCTGACTGCAATTCTCCCTCTGATTATAGCTGGTAAAAATAGTGCCACGCTGAACACAACTGCAGACTTTAATATTGGTATGCTTGCGATTGTCGTCAAACGAACGCTTTTTCCATGCACACTGGCAGCAACCACAGTTGCCTGGACAAAATACGTTTCCCTCCTCATCCATAATAGGACTAGGATAAAATCTACATGGAGAACAATTTGAAAAATCTCTATGCTGTGGTAACGCCATGTAATAACGCTTGGAGTCATGCACTCTGCTTAGAGGACCCGAAAGCCCATCCATATCGGATTTTAACGAGATTTCCCCAATTTCGCCGATTTGTCTGGTCTCTTCCCCATCATGAAGCGGGGGCAATGGTTCTTGTACCCATTCTACTTCTGTTGTGAAATCCGAATCGTTGTCATAGACAGATTGTGATTGTGCCTGCTTCTCTTCCCACAACTGTGGTGGAAGTCCCGGGACTGGAAGAGGCACTACCACTGCCTCCATATGCTTGCTCTGCGTATCGTGAGAGGAAACGGGACCCGTTGGTGTACATGAGCCAGCGAACATTTCCGAATCGATTGCATTTAAGCTCGACAACCGATATCTAGTTTTCCGAAATCTAGAGGAAACCATACCTGTGTTGGATTCCAGTGGTGGCTGATTGTTGTTGCACGACTGCTTGCATACTACATTTCTTGAAGAAGATACTGACTTAGTACCCAATTGACCAGTACTTGGATCAAACTCTAAAGGCATTTTCATTGTAACTGGTCTGCCTTGGAAATGGCAATTAGGACCACTATCATTGGCGTCGGTTATTAAGCGTGCAGTAATTTCAAGGGTCGCATTACAGGGCTTGCGGCATCCGTTCTTCGACTGCTCAAAATTCTTCAGCATCATTTGAGTGCCATGGGCTATACGTTCGAGAGCAGCACGTAATGCCTCCGGGTCGTCTAGTCTATTGCTATCGCTCTTATTAGGACACTTGGCCGACCTGCCAGACTTGCAGCTGCTAATTTTTTTGCTGGCGCATTTTTTGCAATCACTGTCTCCGACGCTCAGGCAATCGAAAAATTTCTCCTCGCTTCGATTTGGCTGAAAATTGTCAACCACATGCAGTACCTGAGTAGAATTTTGTGTGCATATCTGCTGTTGCTTTTGCCGGATGGATTGCAAATGAACGCAGGTATCTGGTTTGCTGCATTTTGCATTCCTTGTCGTATTTAAGTTAGATTTGCACCTGTCCTTGTCCATAGCAAAATGGACTAAATACTCCAAATGTATCCAACTAATATCAGAATTTACATGAAATTTAACTTGTGTTCTTGTCTGCTCAAATAATTAAAACAAACTAAACTAAATCTCCCCATTTCTGGCAAGTTATCAAACGAGCGCAATGCCTACTGAAATTTCTTGTGAATTAGTCGTGAGTTATACATACAGCAGATCTAAAACTCATTTTAATTTAAATCTCGAAAAATATTTATTAATTTTAACATAACTAACAAGTTCTATGTCTGCTTAAACATCTTTAAAAATGTTCGTAAGATTTATAGTAAAGCTAATACTCATTTTTATTTAAATCTGAACAATCTTTAATTATTTTAAATAATAGAAACTTAATAAAAAAAATCCCCAATTGTTTATATCTTCTATTCTACTTTCTAGTTTTTCATATAATCAAAATAAACAAATAAGAACGGTGTACTTTCAGCCTTTTTATTTGGACTACAAATTTTGTCTATTATCAGAACTGCATTCACATTTCCACATCCTAGCCCACTTTCTACCAACAAAAATACAACAAATCCATTAAATTTCTTCCCTAGTTCACAAGATATCTGGCCAACGAACTTTACGCCCACTTTTGTGGACGTAATTATGTCGTTGTGTATATCGTCTCAAACCGCCAGGTGTAAAGCCAAAACCAGATCCAAGCCCCGCGCCGGATCGAGGCGCAAGTGGATGCTCGAAGCCACCATCTGCTCCTCCGCCAGGATCAGCTTCTGGAACTTTAGTGATTTTGGCACTTGTCGCCTTTTCAGTTTTAGTTCCCGGTTCCGCATTTGGCTGTCGCTTATCACCAGCACCAGCACAATAGCAACCGTCGACCACAGTCATTGCTTTTAGTGCGTGTTGAAAAATTTTCATATTAACTTGCCCACTGTATGGATTGAGCTCCATGGGAAGCTGCAGTTTAACTGGTTCGTTACGCAGCCGGCACCGGCAACTTGCAGGACATGCACTCGACTTATCAGTTAATAGACGAGCGCATATTTCTAATGTGGCTGGATAAAAGAATGTGGCTGATGTATGTCGATCCGAATGCTCCAGACAATCGCATTTGCCACCAACGCTACGAAGGAGCAAACGCGAATTGTCCGAAACACGCTCAAGTGTTTGGCGTATCTCGAGCGGATCATCAAAATTGGGCGTACTAAAACCGCCAACTGCTCGAATGATCTGCTCGCATTTTTTAGGCTCATGCTCAATCACACTATCTTCATCGCCGTTTTCACTCTCGCTATTGCAATCATAGAAGCAATCACCCCTGTAATCGGCCATTATATCCACGTTTGCTGTTCACTTTATCTTCTGCACTTTATTTTCACAGACGCTACACACGCAATTTTGGAAATACATAAATATGTACTACATAAATATATACATTAAATAAATAAAAATATAACCCCAAATGACTGAACTCAGGACAACTCTAAACACAAAGCCAGCTATGCTAAGCCAGCTTAATTCAACTGTCAATAATCCCAGACAATCACAATCTCTATCTCTAGTATGTGTATGAAAAGTGAGGTAGGATGTGAAACTGTTTTTTTCCTCAAGCCTCCTTCTGGGCCAAATGTAGCGGATTAGGGCGCTCGACTGGCAAGTAAATTGTGCAATAGAACTCCGACTCGACCTTTTGATTATGATAACTAGTCAGACGCTCATTGACACTTTGTTCAAGTTGATGCAACAGCGGTGAATTGCTTGGTTTGAGAATAAATTTAAGAGCGCGCACACAACCCAACACGCCAACGAATATATCATAGCTGGCCTGTTTCGATGCATGTTCCGTGCAGAGATCCTGCAAAAGCTCAATGTGTTCCCGAAACTCTTCGCTACCTTCCCACAGCTGTAGCACACGACATCGGAAAACATTAACGTCAAAGTCGGCTTCATCTGTTAGCCTAGACTGCAACAGCTCGAGAAATGCCCGGGTGCGTGATGGCAGCATCAGCAGACGGTGGTCTACACCCACATTGTCCGCCTGGATGCCGCACTCGTGTGTGATCCACTGCGTCTGCAGCTCTTCATCTCTCATCTCTGGCGACACTTGCACTAATTGACATTGAGAGCTCGTCGGCTCCGTTTGAGCCAATCCGTTGAATTTAGGTTGCTCCCACTGCCGATCTATAATCTTTACGTATTGTGTTCGCGATGTTGTCGCTCCCGACTTATCTGAATGCGCTGTGTGCATTGATGCCACCGAATGGAAGCTCGCTAACGATTTGCATCGACGCGTTTGCAACTGTATGGGTCGACAACTGGCGCCGCAAAGGCGAACACGACCGCGAAATATACGGCGACTGACGAAGCGTTTGCAATTCCGACGCCTGCGGCGCACACGATTATTATTTGTCCAGTCCGATTTCTGATACTTGCGCTTCTTCGGAAGAGTCTCGGTCTTCTTTTTGACACTGCTGTTCACCAACATTTTACCACAAACCAGTCGCCGCAATGTTGTGGGCACCTCAGCTATTTGTCTCTTAAGTTGTTTGCCTATGAAGCTGATGTCCAGACCAAGACTGCCCGCGTTCGCGTCTTGTCTCCGACGGCTAAAACCGCCGCTAATTCGGTCCTCTGGGACTTTCGCATCTGAAGCTGTATCTTCGGCTGGTACCTCTTTTGATTCTTCTTTTGTTTCTTCTTGTTTTGATTGCTCGTCTTTGTTGTCATCTTTATTTTTTTCCCCGTCTTCCTTATTTTCGCCCTCCTCCTTTTCTCCCTCGCTTTCTTCCTCCTGCTTTTCTTCCACTTCCTTTTTATCAGCATCTTCATCTATCTTTTCCCCCTCTTTCTTAGTATCTTCCTCCGCTTGCTTCCGCTTTGTTTCACAAATAGGAATGGGAATGGCTTCGGCTCCTTCGCATTCACATTGACTCACCTCAGGTTTCTGGGCAGAGAGAATTGTATCCGCCAATTGTTTAACACTACACGCTATGGTCTGGAAGTCCTTGTGTGTGGGCAGCTCACGTTCACGACGCTATACGAGATAGACACGATTTAGTAACGAAACCTTATTTAAAATGATGAAACTCTTACCTCAAGGTCACGCAGGGCACAGCCCAGTCCCTGACGCGCTGCCTGCAAATCATTGATCTCATCGCGCTTGGCCCGCTTCTCCGGGCTGTCGTAAAGCTCATCCGCCAGACTGTGTCCCTCGGGACAGGTACCCAGTTTGCGCTCCATGCGCTGGATCTGCTCATCTTTGGTGCGCAGCTCATCTTCTAGGCAGCAGGCGTGTTCCTCACAATCCTTCAGCTGTTGCTGCAATTCTGCGATTTTAGTTTCTAGTGTGCCGACCTCCTCCTTCAGCTCGCCATTCGTCACCTCAATGTGCATGAGTTCCTTTTTCAGATCATAAATTTGCTGACGCAGGCAATCGGTTTCCGCTTTCAGCTGCTCCTCCATGCTCTGTTGCAGCTTCTTTGCGAAACTGAGATCGTCAATAAGCGCCTGACTGCGCCGCTTTTCGTTTTCCAGCTCCTCAGTTAAGGGCTGCACTTGATCCTGGGCCTGACGTTCCTGAGCCGCTCGACTCTCCATATCCTTTTCCAAGGCGCGATTCGTTTCGATGAGATCACGATGCTCCTTACTCAAGCGGACCAAGCATGTCTTAAGGCCATGCTCTGACTCTTCCAGCTGTTGAATCTTCTCAGCCGCAGCACGTGAATCATCCCGCAGGCAGTCCTGCAGCTTGTTAATTTTTTGCTTCAGACACACCTCTTTGGTTCGATAGGCATCCTCCCGCGCTTTATATTCTCGCTCCAAGTCCACCCAATGCGAGTCAGCAGTTTCCATGGCTTCATAGTGTCGTGTATTCAACTCCTGGAGTGATGTGCGCAGATTTTTTACCTCTTCCTTCAGATAATTCACCTCGCGTGAGGTACTGGGTCCTTGTTGTGCTGCATTGCTCGACTTGTTTGGATTCTTCTTGCAAGGATTACACTTGCAGGCGCCAGCCGTTGTACGATTAGCAGCGGGAGCAGCTATTGACTGATCATTGCCCATGCTACTTGATTTGGTTCTGGCCAACGCCAGTAGATGACAGATTAGCAACAAAGGTAATGAACGACGCAAGTTTTCTAGTTGCTGCTTGGTGCGTTGTCGCTCTCCTTGCAGATGCTCCAATTGGGTCTCGGCAGCACACAGATCTTCGCGCAAGATAAGACACTCGGCCCGACAGTCACGATACTTGGCGCCCAGTGCGTCCTTTCCAAATTCCAACTCGACGTTCCGCTGGCGCAGAATTTCCAGCTCCTCTTCGTTGTGCTGCAGATGAAGTCGAGTATCGTTTTCAGCCTCCTCAAATTCGCATTTGGCCTCGTCCAATTGTGCGTTTTGTTCGACGAGTAACTCCACACGCTCAATCAGATCCTTGACCTGTTTATTTAGCTGCACCTCACGTTGCAAGCGCTCGGCCAAATGCTTTGCTTGAGAATCGCCACTGCTCTCATAGACCAGCAACTTGCCTTCCAGTTGGATCAGTCGCTCCTGATAGTAAGCCAGGTGAGGGTGTGGATATTGATATTCCTGGTGATGTGGCTCAATTTGTTCCCTATCTGGAAACGTTTCCCTCTCCGAATCGCACTCGACGAAAACGCCACTCTCGCTGAGGCTACTACTCTGCCACGCAATGTTGCAAGGACGCTGCTGCTTGTTAGGCGTAGATGGGGTACTGGGTGAGACACTATTCGTGTACGGCTGAACAGTGGCAACGATCCGACTGTTGTTGTGTCTCACGCCTCTTTCCGATTTTGTCTGCAGAATAAAAACGAACACATAAATTTATTTACGTTTTTTTTCTATTCTTAAACATAAACAAAGTGTTACGTTTTGCTGTGAACCTTTTGCAAAAAAAATATAAATTTCATAGGAATCAATGTATTTCTGTTTCGATAATTGTTTGCTGACTTTTGACTGATTGACTGATTGATATTTTTTGTTACTCAAATAGACATTCTTGCTAGTGTGACTCCAACATAATTGGTTCAAATATGACTATTATTTCGCTTTACCATACACTTTTTAAAATTCATATATATACATATATTCTTCACAATATCCCATGTTGATTGGTACCCACCGATGATTGCCAACCATCCTGTTCAGCCATAGCATCCAGGTCGAGTTGCTGCACGCACTGCAGCAGCTGTTTCAGGCAGCGCTTGTCCTTATCCTCCAATTGCTGGGCACGTTTCCGGAGAAGATTTTCCAAACGTTGGCAATGCTCCTTACAATTGTCATCCATCTGAAAAGTATAATATTGAGAAATCTTGTAGAAACAGTACTCTTGCACAAAGCAGCCGTTGGATGGAGTTCATATTAAACTACACAAAACAACTGTTTTCTTTATAATTTAATGCTAAATAAAGGAAACCTAATCTCGCTCATTCCTAATTTCGCCTTAGCAAATTACAGTTATTTTGATTGTAATATCATGTTTTGTGTTTAATTTAACACTGACTACTAAATAGCACATTGATTAGCATTTGCTTAATGCACCGATGAGTAACGATGCTTCTTGCGTTGTTATTTTCACTTTACTCATGCAGTCAGCACCCCTTTGTGTGGGCAATAAGTAATTACTTTTGGCTATTGCAATTAAGTTAACGTATAAGATTTTCAAGCTGAACGACTTTAGCAGCGTTCGGCTCTAAAAATTAAGCGTACCAAAACAACACAAAATAAACCTAATAAATAATAATATTAATAGCAGGAAAAATAGAAAAAATAAATACATAAAAAAAGGTGTGAGGCGTATGAGTAACATTATACCAATATGGAAGTTAAACAAAGGCTAGCACATGGCTGACAGAGCTTGGGCCTTTATAAGTAATGGTAAGAATACGGATTCCAAAACAAATTTGGGAATAACAACTCATGGACCAATTTATAAGAGCCCCGAAGACGACGTGGGCTTCAATTTTGTGCAAAGATATCAATTTAAAAATTGGTTAACACTTCACTAGCTTTATGAAACACACTCCTGAATGATGCACATCAATAGCAATTTGCACTTGTTTAACATCGTAGTTGGAATTATTATGATTATGATTATGATTTTAATTATATGCATGTTATTGTATGTACGTATGCTAGAAATTACTATTAAATATAGTTGCTCCAGTTATATAAATCCAGTTTTTAATTTAAATTACATTTGCCGTTAAACCAAATAATTTCCGCACTGTCTAAGACGCCAAACAAAACTAAGCCATCGTTAGGCGCGACTCAAGCAGCTGAGCAGCAAAAAACACACAATCTCATCTACTCAAACACATTTACACAAAAACACTCAATTCATTCATAAACCCACAAGCCACTCTTTGAGTACTTTTCAAACTCGTTTCGCATCTCTCTCTGTCTCTCTCTCTCTCTCTCTCTCACTCTATCTCTCTCTGTGTATCTTTCTCTCATTGTGTATCTGCAGTGTGTTCACCTTATCATCCTCCAGCTCGAGTATACGAAATTCAAGCAGTTCATTTTGTTCGCGCAGCTCATTTGACTGGTCGGTCAGCTGCAGTTGCTGTTCCTCCATGTCCTTGATGCGCTGCAGAAGCTGATTGATATGTTTGTTGTTGTTGCTGGTCGATAAGACGGCATTTTCTGCATTCAGTAATTCCTGTTTCATTAGCTGCAGCTCCGTATGCAGACGCTCATTTTCCTTGTGATATATTTCTACTTCCTTTTGTAACTTGTCTAGATCCTGCAGCTGCAATATTTACAAATGAAAAGTTTGTTTTAAGGAATAAGAAATACAAAATATGTACACATAATAATTCGCTAAAAAAAGAAGGAAAAAAACTTACTGCTAACATCTCAATAAATCACAAAAAAAAAAAGTTTTTCATTTGGTTAATAATTTTTTTAATGATCGATGCAGTGACAGATGTATGATATAGTAGTCTGATTGAGTTTAATTATCCATAACATTTGATTAATATAAAAAAAGTAACAAATAAATAATTGTACTTTTAATTGGAACATACAATTTTATATACATAATAAATTGCAATTGGATAAGAAATTTAAATATGTTAGCTTAAATGCGTTTTCGATTCACAAGTTGAGATCTTTTCAAATAATAACATTCGATATTAAGAAGTCTGAATTCATCTTAAAATGTTAAGAATAAAATTTAAATTTAAGCAACGCTGCCATAACTTACTGCTTGCCACATGACTCCGCTGTCCGCGCCACTTGACGGCGGCTGGGGACTTATCGACGACGGTGCCGAGGATAGCGCTGAATCCGTGTCTGAGTTGTTGTCCTGCGCAGTAAAAGAAAATACAATGGGATTAGTTAATGCTCAGATATAGAGATATATTTATATCTTACTTTCGATCTGTATTCACGTAATGTTGGCTTTTTGGTTTTTGGAGTGCTGCTGCTAAGCAGTGTTCCCATCCATGTTGTTGCTGCCACAGCTGTTTCTGTT
This sequence comes from Drosophila sulfurigaster albostrigata, assembly GCF_023558435.1. Taxonomy (NCBI): domain Eukaryota; kingdom Metazoa; phylum Arthropoda; class Insecta; order Diptera; family Drosophilidae; genus Drosophila; species Drosophila sulfurigaster. The sequence continues at coordinate 5,872,272 of NC_084882.1, forward strand.
TCAGCTCCAACCTCCGATTCTGCTTCTATTCCCTCTCCCATCATGAATTCTTCTTGATTTTTCTCCTCAGGTTTTTGTTCATGTTGTTCGTGTGGTTGCTTTGCTTTTGTAGTACGCACTTCAAGCGTTGATTTATGCACATTCTTCGTATTGTTGATTAGTTCAATATTCTTGAGTTGGGTTATCTATGTAGTAGATGAGAATGAAAAAGACATTTCAAATGAGATGGTTTGGTTGTTTGTCTGTCTTTACGCCAACTGGGATCTTGTCGTAGCTTGTTAACAAAAGAACGTGCACCAAGTGCTTCGAATCATCGCTTCGCTCCACTGTCAGCAATACAGTTATGACTTGATTTCTTGCCCCAAAATACCACAAAGTGCCACAAAATTGCCAATTCATTGGGTTAGACAAATGGACAGCCATGCCTAGGTTAATGACCCAAAGCAACCATTCTTGTGAGCAGAGCAGCATTGTTCTGGTCGCTAGTAACATGATATTGACATCTAAATTGTACCCAATATATGAAAAACTCTTTTTTGTCCAATGCTATAAGTAAAAAGCAAAAAATCTTAAACAAAAAGTTATCTATTAAGTTGATCTACTATAGTTTTTCATTATATTGGCCAAGGAGTTGATTTTATCCCACTGTATCGACTTTGTCGAACACTTGCATCGTGATTCTTTAAATATCACCAGTTACAGGCAAGTTCAGAGAGATACACACACAAATACATACATGGGTTACATCCACGCCGCACACCATTCGCTTTGGATCATGCCACGAATTTCATGGTCACGAGCGTGCTACAAGTTTTCTCGTACACTTCAGCCGTAGTCCCAGTCGACTTCCCTCTCAATTGGTTATCACGTCTAATTGACCCCGCTGACTAATCAAAACTCAAATCACTTTCCAATCAGACTCGCCCATTTTCATAACATAAATATCTCTCTCTCTCACTTTCATGTCAATTTTGTATTTCTATTTATGTTTATATAACACCCAATAATGGCCATGTTATACGCAGGAAATTATGCTAATTTGTGGGCTCAACGTATTCGTATATACATACATATGTATAGACGTACCTACAATGAAAATTGGTAATATTAATGGTAATAATATTCGCCAGTGAAATCATTAATCAATTGTGAAATTGGGTGGGGTAGACCCACGGAGTAAAACTCAAAAATCAAACACCGATTCCAGTGCAATGACCAATCGACTATACTTATGGATAGTATCGTTTCACAACAGTCCGCGGGTCTCGAAGCTATGAATACCTAAGCAGGCCCAGGGTGGCTCCAAAGTATTCAGTACCGAGTACTTTATACTCGACAGTCAGCAGCAAGTAACGAGGTCCAACACCCAACCTCAAATGGAGTTGGCGTCGTGGCTGAATGCCCTCACGTACCATTCGACGTCGGCAGATAGTGGACTCAAGTCGGACGCGACTTAAACATGGCTGGAATTGGATGGTGATGATGGCGCGTCGAATAACCGTTATGGTAATTTCTTCAATCAATTCCCCAAACAGAACATTTTGCGTAACGGCGTAAAGTTAACGAACCCCATTCGGTTCAACGTGCCGCGCACAAATTAAGCAAGTGCTGGTTATACGATCGCCCCCCAACATTTGATGTCTTTATCGCACTCAAGTACTTTCCCAACATCTTCAATCCCGATGCCAACTTCCAGATTGTAGATTACGTTAAATCCATCGCTGCACAGTGCACTTGAGTGGCCAATAGATCTGACTTTTTTAAATAACTTTAGTATAGCATTTTAGTATTCGATCTGTTTTGCTTTGGCATAATATTCTCAATTCTCTGTTCGACATTTGTGAGGGATTATAACTAAAATCATGCATTTTAATTTTAGATTATGCCGTTGGTCTATGAGATGCTACAAATACGAATTTACTAATTATGATCTTCTGACTTCTCTACATCAAATTGCACTGCGCACTGCAACGTTGCCATCTAAATCTTGTATGATTGTGTGTAAATCCGTCGACAAGTTGCAACTGTCTGCGAGCAGCAGGCGACGGGCAACTGGCAACTGGCAACTCGCTGTGCTACTTAAGTGTGCATATGTCTGCTTGCGGAGGAGAGGAGTCTGGTCTCAGTCGCAGTCGCAGTCGCAGTTGTAGTCGCTGCGAATCTATCGTATATAAATATTTACAAGTGATTGGTCTTGTCTCTAGTTGAGTTTGTTTGCACAAGCCACAGGCTGTACAGTGATTGTTGTTTGTGTGAAATGAAATAATTTTCCTTTCTGCCGCAGAGTTTCAGACAGGTTTCACTATATTCAATCGACGACACGGGCTGTATTTTGTTTTGTTTTTGGGCTCTGTGTGGCAACTACAACTACAACTACAATTGTGACTGTGAGAGCAACGGTATCGGTATCGTTCCGGGTTCGATTCCGTCCCGTTTGCACGATTACGTGTCAAGAGTTGCAGCCAGCCATGTTTAAGTCCGAATATACAGGTAGACATATCTATATAGTATGCAACATATCTATAAATTTGAAGTTTACATATGTATTTTCATTTGGCATTGTAATACATAATACTGGTTTGGATGCAAGACCCCAAGAGCACAGAAGACAGACGTGTCTGCTCTTGTGCATTGCTTTGATTTGATCTTGCGAAAGCGAAAGTTTATTTATTTTTCTTGTATATACATATATACGAGTATGTGTGCTAATAAATTATATTGTTTATCATTTGGGGAGCCCAGCCCAAGCGCCAGACAGCCGGAGCATCCCCTAAAACAAGCTAATTGAACTAATGAATCGAGAGGGTATACTGTTGACGTGATGCTCATTAATTTCTCACTTAATACCAAACTATCTCTCACACATGTGCGTTTCTGTGGTTAACTTTATATGTATCTTTGTCTTTCTATTTTGTTTTCCTTTCCTTTCATATTCCAAACGAATAAACAATAAACAAACTCACTTATCTATTAAATTATATCCTGTACTGGGCTGCCTCATTAGATAATACAGGTGCTTTTCACGTATTGGTAAAAAATTTAATTCTACACAATTTATATGCTTTACGCCAATAAAGATAAAGACAAAAATACAAAAAAAATTAATATAAATATAAATATAGGGAATATATGAAACAGCAACATTAATTTTCCCCTCTCTCCATATCATTAATCATCTTATCATAAATGAACCTGAGTTAAAAAATCAACAAATAGAAACTTGTTTAACCCATCACATCTAGTAGTATTGCTTAATTTGTTCAGTTTTCAAACTAAAACTCTTTTTTACTTTGACAAATACAAAATAATTGATATATGTATGTACATATTAAATTAATTTGTTTGTCTTCCATAAAATGACCAAAGAGGACCCCCGAGTTCATTGTTCATACGGCAAAGTCACAACTAAATTGTCTATGACTAGGCATTTTTTGACTATGGACGTTAATTTAAAAAGCAACGAAGGCGTCCAATAATAACAAAATATATAAACATGCTCTTTATGATGATTTAGAGGTCGCAATTGTTTAAAAGATAGTTGACTTGTGTAAAAAAAAACTATTTTTTTAACTTTAAGTTCCTAGTAAAACTAACGGGCACTTCCATTAGGCGGACATTTTCAGCGATGCTTATCTTAGATTTTTTCCGGACACGAAAAATTGACTGAACTTTATTAAGCTTGTGCTTACAAGCTTTTAATACAAAACGAATACATTAGTATACATATTATATTATATATTATTAGAAAGAAAAACAAAAATATATAATGTAACGAAATGGTCGACTGAGAGATAATCGCTACTTATTTTCTTAAAATATGTCGAATTTTATTAGATATAGTATAAATTTAACTAAAAATGTAACGATCCCTAAAAATTTTATTGCGATTGCGAATTTTTACCTTTGTCGTATCCATTTGGTATATTTTTGCTTTTATTCAAAGTGTGTGGCGATTGTCTGACAGTCGAGCACACTCCATTGTCGCTTCCTTACTTGTTTTAATCTGATCGCAACCAAATTTGTTTGCATGGACGGACAGGTTACAGTCGGACATATCTATATCGTCTCGGTAGTATCCTTCTGCCTGTTACATTTATTTCCTGCGGGCACAAAGTTGTACCAGCCTGCTACCATATGAGTAGCAGTTCCTATTTAAATAGTATTCACAACAGTCACTTAAAGTATGCGCAATGAGCGAAATGGGTAATGAATAATATCAATGGAATTGCGAACACGGTTTCCGAATTTAGATAATGAGTCAATAAGTATGGGAGATACTTTACCTTCACATCTCTACGGGAGTAGTAGTAATCCATGATTAAATTATTTGATTAATACATATGTATGTACATATATGTATGTAATGTCAACTATAACATTCATTCAGTTTTTTTTTACAATTTGCGTTTTACAACTGTTTTCACCCGTGATATTAATTTCACCGTAATAAAACATTAAAATTTATGGTCAACAATTTCGCCAAAAATTAAAAAAAGAGAGACATAAAAAACGATGAAAAAATTATTCCCAGCGATTTGCATATGGTTCACATTTCACACACCCCGTTTAATATTTTTTGTTGTAGTTTTTGTTTTTCTAGTATGTTGTGGTTACTTTGCATATTGGAAACGCGGAACGTTTGTTTCTTGGCAACTTAATGATCATCGCGATAGTCATTACGATCATTAGCTACACCATCTTTTTGGGGGCTTCGCTTTTACTGTCGTTTGACGATGACTTTGTCGATGGGATGACGAAGAAATTGAAGATGGTTAAAATTTTGCAGCAAACACACACATACATAGTATTGCAGAGTATATGTGTGTATCGTATTTGAAATAGCGTTAACATTTTAAAACGCTTTTCACTGACCTCAATTGGTGGTGCACACACTCCCCACACACACGCACACTATTTTATTTATTGATGCCATTGCTGAGTTGTTCTGTTTGTTGTCTGTTGTTTAGTGACAAGGCTCCGCAGATTTTGCTGCTATTATCAATAATGAAAAGCTATTCTTAAGCACAAGGATGCAAATAATTGGTACTCAATCGATCTTCATTGAAAACTAAAAAACAACTGTGTGAACGGTAATCTGTGCAAATTTCAAATTTTGAAAGCATGTCGACTACTTTTATTCGATTTGTATTACTTTGCATATCGATAAAGGCAAAAACAATTAGCAACAATCGCGATTAATGAACTGGAAAATTGAATTCAATCAGTGGGACGAATCGGAACGAACGGAATGTAACCGAACGGAACGGGACAATGCATGGACAATTAATTTGGAATGTTTTTGTCATTTTCAATTTTATAATATTTATTGTTTGTATTTTTGCTGCTAATCTGTTTTGCAAATTTGGCGAAATTGTGCCTATATAAGATCCCGTATGCCTTTTATGCGATGCCTTGGTGCGTTAAACTCAACAGTTTTGCAAAACAATAGGAAAAGTGAAAGACAAACCGTATGTCTGACTGATTTAAAAAGTAACAAAAACAACAACAGCAACAATTCGAGCGATTGTTGTATCTATTGCATTATACAAACGTTTGTTGTTTGTTTTTTTTTATTTTCAGTTGTCGATCTCCGTATACACACACACAATGACAATGCACTTGAACATCTTGTAAATCTCTGATGTTTGGTTTACTTTTTATGGACGACACTTTGAAAAGAGTAACACCGAATTTCACCCAATTTGCCACAATAGCAAAATACACATGCTATGTATAACAATAGCACACTAGTTGAACCCATTTTCTGTACAACATACGCCAAATTTGATTTCATTTTATTTCATTATTCATTATTTTTAGCCTCCACTGCTTAGACTCCAGCCGAAATTCAAAAATAAAACTCAGTACACTTGACACTTGGCTGCTGTGCACGTCTGGCAACAGCAACAACAACGGCAACGGAACGACAACAGCGACGCACTCAAAACGGGCCATGCGCACCTGCGATGCCTGCGAACTACAACTAAACTGAACTGACGCTGCCAACGTCGCTTGCTAACGGCTTAGGCCTCATTCATGCAAGCTGAGAGGTGAGACTCTATGGCTGCGTCGGTGACGGTGACTGCGACCGCGACAGAGTCAGCGATGTCTGCGCTCTTCACTCTCCATGCAGGTAAGAGAAAGTGAGTGTGAGTGAGTGCGTTGTTGTTGGAGATATATGCTTGATGCGTATCTTGTGTGTATTTGTGCGAAAACCGGCTTTTTGTGTTTTCTGTCTCTACATTATGATCCCTCTTTCTCTTTCTCGCTCTCTCTGTCGCTCTCTCGCTCACTTTGGCTGTTGCGCGCTCTGTTTGCAGTTCGATCAAGTTGCAACACTTGCACTGCAGTTGCTACTTGCAGCGTGTCGCTTAGGTGTTTTTTCTATCGTGTTTTTTCTTTTGATCGGCACTAATGCCTCACTGTCTCACGTTTCAACCTAGCAGCAGGTTTTTATCGCGAGACGACGACTACGATTGTTGTCTTTGTCGTTCTCATAACTAACGCAAAATTATATCATAGATCATGCCAATAGTGCATAACCGCGTCAGGCAACTGGCGACAGCAGAAAGCTAAGACACAACTCGAGCTCAGGCTACAAATTCAATTCCAGTTCCAGCTTCAGATCCAGATACAAATCGCCAGTTATCTCAAGACACTCATGTACACGTGTATGTGTAGACATCTTTATGAGCGACTAAAATTTAACCCGTCTGTCTTTCGAATTGTTTTATATGCTTGGGACAAGTTCAAGTGTCTGGGCTAACACTACAAAGCAGCAAAATGACACGAGCTTAAAGTGCCAATTACAAAATTATGTTAGATAGTATAAATTTGAGGCGATTACTGGTCGCTCTACAATAACGAGCTGTGATAATAAAACTATCTTGAACAAAACAACTAAGTGAAGGCATAGTCCCTTCGAAAGCAATATACAGTGAAAATTTTTTACAACTTACCTCAGCTGTAACTTGAGCCTGGTTTAAGGGAATTGGTAGAATATCTGTTTCGTTGATAGCTTTTGGGGCTATTGTTATTGTTGGTATTGTTGTTGCTTTTTGCGATTTCGTTGTTGGCCTCTTTAGCTTTTGGCTTGATTCGTTCGTTTTGGGTTTCGTTTTGGCTTCAGTAAACTTCTTGCCATTTTGCAATGTTTGCAAATCCTTCTTCAGTTGTCCTATGTTACGTTCTTTGGTTTTGATTTCCTCTAGCTGCAAATGTTAAAAAAAAATACACATTCAATTCATGTATCAGTAATAAAGACTCAGCCACGAAAAATATTCGGACTTATACAAAGTAAAAAAGGCATGTGTAGATTTTATACATCATGTGTGATTATGATTAAAAACAAGTTGCTTGTCCGCTTTAACGACATCAGATGTGTTTGTTCCTCAACGCAACGGCAACGGTGCGTAACTTACCAAACGTGTTATTTCAATTTTGGCTGACTTTTGTATCTGAGTCAATCGGTTATCATATGCAGTTTTCAATTGGCGCATATCAGCTGCCTTGCGTCTATCAGCCTGGCCAATGATCTGCAAAAAATTACCACGAATATACATTTACAGGTTTCTTTAAATAGGCGAACCACCTTATAACACAAACATCATCATTTCGATTTTCATCATCAAGCAAACAAGAGAAAAAACAAGAAAGCTTTATTCCATGCTGTTAGTTGCATTTCAGCTGCAATTTCCATTAGCCAAACGAGAGCCACATAACAAAACAATCAAGTAACAATATTTGCTGGCTGTCAGTTTATGGCCGACATTAGCGGAATTACCACCATTCCCCTTTCTTCCTATATGTGTGTATCGGGGCTTGGCTATAAAACTAAGGCCCTTTGCCTGTGTGTTTCGCAATTGTTGCAAGTCCTTCACCACAATGACTTTAAACTGCCTGACTTCCCTGTTGGTAGTGGTGGTGCTGATGTCGACATCTCTTCCTGCTGCACCAAATCAAGTTCCTGTTCCACTGGAGGACCCTCGAGATTCCGAATTAATTGTTGAGGTTAGCAAAATTTTATGTCGTGGTCGCATCAAAGTGCTCTTCGTCTACTTTGAGAATCAGTTAACACACGATCACTCCGGCGAGATATTACGTGAGGTGACCAAGTGTGATATATCCTACATATCTCTCTGGTAAGTTATATAGTTATTTGTGTTCCTCTACGATACACCGTCCTTATGCAGACAAGTACATATATTAAATATGTACATTAATTGAAATATCGTTTGCTATTATTATAAGAGTTAATTTCTCAAAACAAAAACTTTATATTGTTTAAGGCAGCCTCTTGAATTAATTTAAAACATCTTAAAAAAATCTATGAAGAATGATTTAGACAAATGTGGGAATATATTTTCATTTACTATGCGCATCCAATATGCAGTTTTTATATAACTTTTAAATATTCTTGAATTAGGTTGAGTTGATAAAATATAGATACAAATTTCTGTGTACATGCAGTTAGTAAAGCGTAATTTAAAAATGCTGGAACTTTTGCGCCTAACTTTAAAGATATTTTCAAATAGAATATTTAACTTTCGGTCTTTATCGTTAACAGCAAAAACTTTCGTCCGCTAGAGGCTGTGAAGGATGACGGTATATTGATGTACATGGTCATGATCATTAAGGATATTTCGCAGCCTCTGAAGCTATCGCTAATTAACAAAAAATCTGCTGCCAAGCATCTGTCGCACGTCATATTACTTGTCCGGGATTCCACGAAACTTTCGTTGGGTTGGATGCGAGCCAGCTTTCGGCAATTCTGGACCATTTGGTTACTGAATATTGTGATCATATTTTGGCGCAATGATCGTCTGCATGTGTATCGCTATAATCCCTTTACGAACGACTTTCTGTTGCAGCTGCCCTTGAAGCGGGGCGAACTACCCACAATGGGGCAACTGTTTCCCACAGCGATACCAAATATGCATCGGAAACCATTGCGAATGTGTCTCTACATGGATGAGGTACGAGCCGTCTATGGTCCGAATGGCCAAGTTATGGGCACTGATGGTCTGCTCTCCGATTATATTGCGGAACGTTTAAATGCCACTCGAATCATCACGCGACCGATAACATACTCAATGCACAATCAGACAGCTGACTTGTGTGCTGTAGAGATTGCCAATGAGTTCGATGACATCGCCATGAACATTCGATTTCTTGCCCCGGGCACCTTTCAGAAGAGTGCCGAGTGGACAGTTGCCCACAGCCGCGATGATCTGTGCGTGATTGTGCCCAAAGCCAAGTCAGAGCCAATCTTCTGGAACATATTTCGTTCGTTTGGTGCTCTGGTTTGGTTATCGATACTGATCTCTATGATTCTGGCGAATGTCTGCTGTTATGCTCTCAACCAGGAACGCGATAGATGGCTGCCACTGCAGCTCTTCTGCTGCATCTTGTCGCAGCCCGTGTGGCACACGCCGCGCAATATTTCGCTACGTGTCTTTCTCGTCTTTTGGCTGTACTTCGCCATGCTCATCTGCAATGCATTCAAGTGCAATCTGACCAGTATGTTGGTCTATCGCAAGCCGCTGCCGGATATCAATGATCTTGGTTCGCTGGCTGCTTCGCCGTATAAGATACTCGTGCGTCCGGTTCACATGAAGCATATTAAGCAGTTCCTGAATAATGGTCACCAGTATGAGGCTCAGATTTGGAAGCTTATGGTTGTGGTGCCCGATCGGTTTCTTCTCAACAATTTAAATCGCAACGTACGCTCATTTGCCTATCTGGAGAAGTATCACATCGCCAAGTTTCAGGTGAATGCCCGACAACATATGCACACGGGACGTCCCGTGTTTCATCTGATGAACAGTTGCCTGGTGCCATATCATGCTGTCTATACTGTGCCATATGGATCACCCTATTTGGGATTCTTCAACAAACTCTTGCGCAGTGCCTATGAATTTGGATTCGAGCGTTATTGGGATCGCATCATGAATTCAGCATTCATTAAGTCCGGAACGAAAGTACATCGCAGTCGACGGAGCAACAACGGCGATGATCCGGTCGTACTTAAACTGGAACACTATCACGCCGTGTTCTTTCTTTGGGCCATTGGCGCTCTGTTGTCGTTTTTGGGGTTCTTATGGGAGTTGCTAGCTCGAAACTAGGCCAGAACAAAACACAAAGCACAAGCGCTAAGCAAGGCAAACATGCTATTTTTGACATACGAACATACATTATGTATTTATATTACCTGAGTTTTTTCCTCTTTGGTTTTGTTTGCTTCCTTTAGCACGGCAATTTCATTAGTCAGTCTTTGGATTTCATAGTTGATTAGCCCATCGGCGGCTACATGACTGTTGACCTCAGAGGCCAACTCGTTGGGTTTCTTCGATAAATTAGACTTCTTTGTGGTCTCCAACGTTTGCTGCAGTTTTTTCACTTCACAGCGCCATTTTCGGCTGTCGGCATCATTTTGTGCCCTGCAAACAAGATCCAATGAATTGAGAAAGAACTACGAATTACAAAAGCAAGTAAGAAAGCTACATTCGAGTGTGCTCGACTGTGTGATACCCGCTACCCATTTTCATTAAAACCATATTATAGAAATTAGTCTACCGAAAAATGTAAAAATATACAAAAGGCTTATATTTGGTATATCGATATAGTGCTACATTCAAAATATATCATAGAGCCAGGCAAAACATTTATAAAACGTAAGTTCCTGAGATTGAGTGTTTCATACGGACAGACAGACCGACATGGCGTCCCAACAGGAATAAATATACTTTATAAGGCCGGTATAATACATTTTTTTTTTTAATTTAATGTTGGCCCTGCAAGACTTTAAAAAATTTGCACTTTTTGAAAATAAAAAACATTGAATGCAATACATAGTAGTAAAATTAAGTTTAAGGACCATAAATTGTGTAACTGTCACATACCTTAAGGCGCGCACTGCACCGCGTTCGGTTATCAGGCTGGACTTCAGCTTTAAATATTAGAGAATTAAAACCATTAAAAGTACCAGTCAATTAAACGTGGAATTTATGAAAATTTTACCTCATTTACTTCCAAACGCAGCTGTTCTGCAAGTGCGTTTAACTTTTGTATAGTATCCACATTTTCTTGGAGTTTTCGCTTAAAGCGTTGGGGAGCTGCTGAAAGCACATTAACTCCGCCAATTATAACTGGGCGTTCGACATTGCGTTCAACGGTTTGTTTTGCCGGAGCTTTTGCCGAGTGAACTGTTGTTATTTCGTGTCGAGGTTTAATATTCAAGTGAATACCCTCGATCCGTGTGCGTTTCTCCTGATTGACGGTATCTCCAACAGATGTGAGCGATGCGCTCAGTTTCTTCTTACGTTTCAATTTATTTTTACTTAAGACAAGGGCTTCACAGTCTTCGGTAGCATCGTGCTTTTTATCCGGTTGGAAGCTTTGTTTTGTTCGAGAGAGCTGATCGTGCTCCATTTTACGCACAGTCCCATTATGGGACATCAACACATGTGCGGTTTTTTCAAAGAACCCTTTGCTAGAGGTCGTTTTTAATTGATTTTCAGCCATTTTTTATGTAGTATGAATTTTGTACATATAAAAAATGTAGCCGTCGTTATAAAATGCTGCATATGCGGTGTGGTCCGACCTAACTAAAAGTCTCAATAAACAATGGAAGATTCAATCAATCCTGTAACCACTGAGTTTCATAGAGGTTTTATCTATAAAATTGAAAGAAAAATACATTTTATAAACTACTAAAATAGTTATTTCAAACTAGTTTTGCATTTAGTAGGCTTCATGAATGGTCTGGTTAACGTTTAACCGCTATTATTGTTCAACAAGTTCTCCCCCAATATTGATTTGTACAGAAAGTGGCAAGCTTTTCTTGCAATCCAGTGTGGCACACATATGTATAATTGCCATTTATCATCTATTCATAGTCTTGTTAATGTTACTCTTTTTAACTTTTGCATCAACACACATATTTAACTACAGAGCTATTTACATGACGTCAAGCGGCGCGCCTTTCATTTGCTCATATGAAGTGCCCCTTTCCCAGTTGGGACGAGAACTCGCAGAAACACGCATGAAAATTGTATTTCATGATGTGGCAGAGCAACAAAATTCTTTACATTGTTCTTGCATCCGCCTAACAATAACAAATCTATATAGACATACTCATATATATACATATATATATTTATACACGAACAAGTAAATATGGCAGATTGAGAACTGTACAGACATCATCGGTATTTATGTATATGTATGTACATACATACATACATATGCTTTCAAGACGGAGCTTCTGATACTCTGTAATTTCACGCAAGATCATTGTTATCAAGGCTGACAATCGCTATATATAACTATATGTATAATAATGCTTTCGATGAATTTATAGAACTGGCGATTAACATTTGATTTGCAAGACTCAATACTCGCCATTCTGCTTTTAAGTAAATGTACAAAGGCCATATTGCACATTTAATTTAATTAATATTGTGCCGCCTCAAAGCGACAACATTAATAAAGTGTTATACGGCTTACACCACAACTTGGTGACATCACGTGCCCTGCCTTTCACAGACGCCCACAACATCTCCAACCACTAATTTTAGTGCATAAAAAAAAAAAACAGAAAACAGAAATAATGAAAATTTTGCTATATTTCTAAAGTTTTAAATTTGTCTTGTAGAAAATGATGTCGAATTGATGAGTCGTTAAAATACTGATGATATGTACAAACACAAAATATCTACATATAAATTCTTCGGGAAGCTGATTCATTCAAGATCACACACTCAGTACATATACGCACCATTAACATTAAAAACCTTGGATATATTTGGCGGTAAGTAGAACAGAATTCGACACAAAATTTTTGTTTGCTTTAACAGAATTCTCACTCCACATGTAATATTTCGTAATTTCAAACAGTTTATTTACTTTACTTATTCGTTTTAAATTATTTTTCTTGCAGTGTATTTTGCAATGACGTCAATTTACGTATTTTATGTTAATATTAGTGTATGAAGACCAACACTTAAATTTTTGCTCTATATTTGTACATACGTTGATTTGTATTCCTCTAAAATGTCTCTTTAATTTGTTATTAGAGATTTCGCCTCTTTTCAATTCGTTTCAAGTCGATATAATAAGTAACAAGTAGCTTTCAATATATTGAACAATATTTCAGCTACTGCTAAAGTTCTTCAATAAATATGTATTTGTTATAGTATATATAACAAATACTTGTTTATACTTTTGTCAATTAATATTAATTTAAAAAAACAACTTTTTCTAGTAGCTAGTTTCGTTTAGCTTAGCGCTATTAAGCGGGGAGATCTTTCGTTTTGGTCGGACACCGATTGACTAACACGACGACGCAAGCTTTGGTGTGCTTTTCATATTTTGCTCCATTTATTTAAGAAAGCTTAAGTATTTTATTGGTGCATTCGGAATGCGTGTGTGGGTTGGGGTCAATTGCCCCTTGAGGGGTGTAAAAGCTCTTTCGAGAGCAGACCCAGGCATAGGCACAGCCGGAAGCGGCAATTGATAGAATCTTGAAAATTTGTTTTGACTGCATTCATAACAAAAACAAACCATGTGCGCTTTAATGGTATTCAGAAAGACACAAAAAAAAAAGAATGCCAAACAGCTGGAGCTTTACAAACGATATACAAATTGATGACAACGACCTAACGACACGATGAATGATGGACACAATTAGGACAGAAATATTTCATTGACTATGAAGCAATTTTAGTTCTATATATACATATTACAAAATGAAATCACATAGAATTAATGTTACTTACTCTGTTTAATTATTTTCGTTAATCAAATATACTGCAGTTGACAGTTTCGTAATCACTTTAATGTCTTCGATATAACAAACGTGAACCAACTAAAATTCCAATTCATCTTATCGAATAAGATTTAGCTGAGCCTATTTAAACATTCTTGATAATTGAACTCGCTTTTAAATAGCTCTGGTGCTCATGCGAACAACTCACTCAAGTTGAGCGATCGGAACAAACTAAAAAATGTGCAACCGAAATTCTAAAATGGAATATGTGAGTGCAACGAGTGGATGATCGCCAAATTTATATAAATAGATAAAAATACATCTATTTTTGAAGTTTGAGTAAAAATTAAGCAGAAATATTCCACAACTATTTTGCAAAGCTATTAATCTTAAAAAAAAAAGAACAACTTTAACGTTACTCATAATTACGTTTTAACGGCTATTTTTTTATAAAAGCTCAGGCTTGGCAATATGTACGTCATATAAGCCATTTTATCGATATTTACGATAATCAAATAGTTGGGCTTCTACATAATTCTTCAGCCCTGCACGAATTTCGATGAATATCGGTACTATAAATGATATCATATATACTTTCTTGTTTTTAATTTTTGAAAAAAATTCATTAATAAAACCACGATAAATAAGATTTTAACTATATAACTGGAGTAATGGACATTTAAAAAAAAAGTGTAACCAGGCCAATGTTTGGCATGTTATATATTTTTTGTAATCTAATGTTACGGTCACACTGTGACTGTGCCGCTTACTCATTGCGGAAAACGTGAAAGAAAATCATATTGCCGCCTGTCTGCTATAAAATTGATAGTTTTTTAGCAATATTAACGTAAAGCCGCAAATATCATCACTTAAACATGGTTAGTAAGGGAGTAAATAAATGTGACAAATGCATATATATTCCAAAAACTGCAAAATAATAGTTTAAAAATTTAAATAAGTTTATAGGTACATGAACTCCATGTGCACCGCGTGATTAAATTATTTAATAAAGTATTATAATATTGCTCCAAAGTCAAATGAAGTATCACATTCGTTAACTTAGCATAAAATGGATTTAAATGCAGCTGGGCTTCATCTGCATTCAAAACTGGAAACATAACCTTCAAAGAAGCTTCTCGCAATCAGCCGAATGACATATGCTGTCAAATTTGTATATACAAGTTTACCAACTGACTAATTTCCAAACTTTTGTTTTTCACTTTGCAGCAGCCACAAATAGTGCTCCTGAAGGAAGGCACCGACACGTCGCAAGGCAAGCCGCAGTTGGTATCGAATATCAATGCCTGCCAATCGATTGTGGACGCTGTTCGTACCACTTTGGGTCCCCGCGGCATGGATAAGCTGATTGTGGATGCCCAGGGTAAAGCGACAATATCAAATGATGGCGCCACCATCATGAAACTGTTGGAAATCATTCATCCTGCCGCGAAAACACTGGTTGACATCGCTAAATCACAAGACGCCGAGGTGAGTTTGTTGGCACGTGACTTTATCAAAGCAATAACACTTTAATATTAACTATGCATCACAGGTGGGAGATGGCACCACGTCTGTTGTGCTGCTGGCCGGCGAGTTTCTCAAGCAGGTCAAACCTTTTGTCGAGGAGGGTGTTCATCCTCGCATTGTGATCAAGGCCATTCGCAAAGCATTGCAGCTCTGTATGGACAAGATCAATGAGATGGCTGTGCGAATTGAGAAACAGTCAAAGGATGAGCAGCGAGCTCTGTTGGAGAAATGTGCTGCGACAGCAATGTCGTCGAAGTTGATCCATCAACAAAAGGATTTCTTCTCCAAAATCGTTGTAGACGCTGTGCTTTCGTTAGATGAGTTGCTGCCACTCAACATGATTGGCATCAAAAAGGTGTCTGGTGGTTCACTTGAAGAATCCCAATTGGTTTCGGGTGTTGCTTTCAAGAAAACTTTCTCATACGCCGGCTTTGAGATGGCCCCCAAATCCTATGAGAACTGCAAAATTGCATTGCTCAACATCGAGCTAGAGCTGAAGGCAGAACGTGACAATGCAGAGATTCGTGTTGATAATGTAAAGGAATATCAAAAGGTAGTGGATGCCGAGTGGCAGATTCTTTACAACAAATTGGCTAAAATTCACGAATCAGGCGCTAATGTGGTGTTGTCCAAGCTGCCCATTGGTGATGTGGCCACACAGTATTTCGCCGATCGAAACATGTTCTGCGCCGGACGCGTCCTCGAGGAGGATCTCAAGCGTACCATGAAAGCATGCGGCGGCGCCGTCATGACCACGGCCAACGACATCAAAGCCAATGTTCTCGGTCTGTGCGAACGCTTCGAGGAACGTCAAGTTGGTGGCGAACGTTTCAATCTATTCCAAGGTAAAGTGCTACTACTAAGTGAGTGGATAGAAGTACTAACTATTCTATAATTACAGGCTGTCCAAATGCCAAGACCAGCACATTGATCCTGCGCGGCGGAGCTGATCAGTTTCTAGAGGAGACAGAGCGTTCACTGCACGATGCCATCATGATTGTGCGCCGAACCATTAAACATGATTCTGTTGTCGCCGGTGGGGGCGCCATTGAGATGGAGTTGTCGAAAGTGCTTCGCGATTACTCGCGCACCATTGCTGGCAAGGAGCAGCTGCTGATTGCATCAATTGCAAAGGGACTAGAGATTATTCCGCGTCAACTTTGCGACAATGCCGGCTTCGATGCCACCAACATTCTCAACAAACTTCGCCAAAAGCATGCCCAAGGTGAGTTCAGAATGTCTTTCTAGCTAAATAGAATAAGTATAATAATGAGCATCTGTGGATCCTTACGCTGAAGCGAACAACAGAAGTCGACGCAGTTTAGTTTCGTTTATATTTGCCAATAATTTTGAAAATGTTTAAGGTTGATCTTTGAGCTGTTCGTGCCACAGTTGAAAGCATGGATCCTGACAGAGTCCTGGATTGTTGGGGCAGAGGTTGCACATGAACTTCGTGAATTGCAGCATGCCGCCCTTGTTGCAATGTTGACAATTCTTGCGCACACGCTGCGTTGTCGTCGTTGTCATTGGCTGGCTACTATTAATGGGCACCAATTCATGCTTAACTTCCATTAACTTGAACTCGGGTACTGCTCGAACTGAAGGTGGTGTCTTAACTGGCTTCGATTTGGCGGTGATTGTTGTTATATTTGTTGGAGTAACCGGTTGATTTTCGGTTGTTCGTGGAACAGCTCCTACGGTGTCCTCTTTCAATAATGACTTGATAATCGCCACTCGAAACTCTGCATAAGTTTTTAGTTTAGTGGCATCCTGGGCACTGGAAAACCCGCGCGACGGTTGTGCATTGGCCATGTATAGAAGGTGGGCATTGAACATCACCATGTTAAGCAAATAGACTATCAGCTGTTGCTGTCGCTGCAGACCAGAGCAAGCGGGCTGATAGTTGATTAGCTGCTGACGCGTTGATTGCGTGGGACGCAGATGAAAGTCTAGCTGCTGAATCAGTTTGGGACGAGCGTTAATCTTTTGCATGGACATCTCTTTGGCATAGATAGCCAAACAGTCGGAGCTGTAGAAATAGACGCATTTCTCGCGACGCCGCCACTTAGCCATCATCAATGGCGTGACGGTCGCATATCTGGTGGAGATGCTGTTCGATGTCAGCTGTTGATGCACCAATGCTTTACTGTTGCCGTACCGATTCCTGTCCAGTAGTCCGCTGCAGTAGGTGCCCAGCTTAGATAGCTCGTGTGCCAAGCCATAGCTGCCATAGTACTTGCACACGTAAACACTGTGTCCCAGCTTTAGATGATCCTGCAGCAGCTGCAGCGCCAGCTGGCTGCGCTGTACCACCAATTGGCGAGAGTTTCGTGCCAACTGCTGCTCTACAAACTCGGGCATAATGCGCACAATAAGGCCACTCTGTTCGCTGAGCAAATGCAGCATCAGCGCATTGCTGCGATATCTGTCGGGCAGTTCGTTCTGGTAGTTGAATCTGCCCTTCCAGTGGATGATGGGCTCGTTAAGAACCAATGGCTGGCCACAGACATACAGCTCAGACATGCGGGCGTTGAAAAAATTTATCAGCTTGCCGGCATCGCCTCCAACATGTGTGGTATTTGTATTTCCGGCCAACTGATCGAAGTTCAGTGATTGCAGCAGTTCGATAAAACGTTGCAGCTTCATCTTCAGGGCGTAGCCAACAAAGCCATGAAACATATTGTTGCTCCAATAGTCACTAAGCTGCGGCAGCTTCACATCACATATCAGCAGACAGAGGCCCACAAATGTTTCGAGCTCTTCGCCGTTGGCAGCTAGTGTCGCGTTTCTCGCATTGCAATTGCTTGCGAGCTGAGCGAAAAACTCGACGCGATTGCCCAGCAGTTGGTTGAAATAGTGCATCGGGCAGGCGGATTTGCGAACATTTTTGAGGCCCGTTTGTTGATTTGGAGTAGTGAATTTGAAGATAAGGCGTCGCGTTGTTTGTTGCACCGACCACTCCGCATCATAGTCATCCAATTCATCTGATAGAGAAAAATGGTGTGAGACAGGAATGATACGAGATTTAATTTATATAACGCTTTACCTTGGCAATATACGTCGCGCGTTCCGAAATGAATCTCTGAGTAGCCATCATCATCGGAATCGCTTTGCTGCAGATCCTGGTCTGTTTTGATGTCTTCGGCGGTATCAGCTGCTGACGTTGTTGTGGTTGCACTTGCTGCCGTTGGCGGCGCAACAGACAGTTGCAGCTGTAATTCGGTCAGGTCGGGCTTAACGTCCACACAATCGTAGTCTGCCAATGGATAACTGTTTGCAAGTAGCGGCTCTGTTTTCACATCGAGACTTTGACGCTTCATTGGCGACCTGTGCACATCCTGACGAGGTTTCAGTTGCTGCTTGCGTTTACGTCCCGATGTCGACATTTTATTTTTGACAATTTCTGTTAATTTCAGCAACTAAACTTGAGGAAACTGAGCTGGCCAACTGAACGAACGGTTCTCTTCGGCTAGCGCGTGTTTGTCTTGGCAGCTCTTTCGTTCGACAGCTGTGGTTCATAGAGTGTGCTCTTTCACTCACATTGACAGTGCTCACATATTTTTTGCTTTATCTTATGCGCGGGCATTTTTTGTGGAGTTGCCATCATGTTTGAATTTGCAGCACTGTTTAGATACTTGTGCAACGGTCACATGCAAACAAAAAGTACTCGATACTTTATAAACTTAAATTTTCATTATTTCTCTTTAAAGGTGGCCAATGGTATGGCGTTGACATTAACAAGGAGGACATTTCCGATAACTTTGAACAATGCGTTTGGGAGCCATCGATTATCAAGATCAATGCACTGACCGCCGCCGCAGAGGCCGCTTGCATGATTCTCTCGGTGGACGAGACAATAAAGAGCCCTAAAGCTGGAGAAGCACCTATGGCTGGTGGAATGGGTGGCATGGGAATGGGTCGCGGCATGGGTAGGCCCATGTAAAATAAACTACTCTTAATCGTTGCAAAACAACACAACAACAATAACACACATCAACAAAAAACACACTCAAGCGTTTCATAATCATTCACTTGCATTTCTCTACTTTCTTAATTTAACACACGTTCGTATGTATTACTGGTCATAAAACGCAGTCTTTGTTGCACCCTTTGAACAATATCCAATAACCAATGACCTATGCCTATGTCTAATAAAAAGAAATGAAAAACTTTCATAACATACAAGCAGTTGTTTTAGTTAAGCGCTTAGCGTTTTTTGTAGACGATAAGTATGCAATTATGCCCATTATATTATATGTAAACAATTTATTAAACTTACTATTACTGAGGGTATTTTACGCACCAATCGTATCCATCGATCTGGCAACGCTGGCAGCGACAACTTTGCGCTTCGCTAGCGTTTTTCAACGCGGCTCGCGTTAGTTCTTAGCTGTTTTTGTGGCCAACACGTTGTTTCCGCGCGCGTTTTTTCCATACACAAACAAAACAACTGTCGAATACCGCATAAATAAGCGGAAATTATTTAGCAATGGGCAACCACAAAGTGTTAAAGACAGCTGGCATTAATTTAAGGTATTCCATGTACGATTTTATTGACGCAGTTAAGAAGCAGGATATTATTTGGGATCGAGAGCACGAAAATTTCCACAATCGCGAACTGCGAGATCAGGCCTGGCAGCAGATTGGTCTGCAGATGTGTAAGAACTTCGAAGACGCCAGTGTTGGCGAAAAGCAGGAAATTGGTAAGATGTTATGCAGGAAACATTCCGAAT
The DNA here is from genome assembly GCF_023558435.1 of Drosophila sulfurigaster albostrigata. Lineage (NCBI taxonomy): Eukaryota > Metazoa > Arthropoda > Insecta > Diptera > Drosophilidae > Drosophila > Drosophila sulfurigaster. The sequence goes on from NC_084882.1 coordinate 5,892,300, forward strand.
GTTGCTTACAAAAGGAATTTTATTGATAGCGAAAACACTGCTGAAACGGTGGAAAAATACACGAGACAGTTATTTGCGAGTAAACAGAGTACGGCAGAGCGGGGAGGAGATTTCCCGGGGATCCTATATATATGAAAAGGAGTTGAGCTTTCTCTTGGATGTCAAAGCAGAACATGACGAAATAGGACCATTCAAGGTGGATCGAAAGACGGCTGTCAAGCGCACGCATTTACGCATGATAAAAACGCCGCAAAAGCGACGTCGTGAGTCGGAGAATCAAGAGAGAAGTTCGGACGTGGTAGACATGGGAGTTTCTATAGATGCATCGATCCAGCAAAATGCCTTATTAGAGGACGGCTTGAACACAACTATGGAAACATTGAACTGCACAACAAATACCTCAACTTTATTGCCTCCTACTCAGCGGAACTTCAAGAATGAGTCGATCAGCGCAATCTTCGGTGCAAACAGTTCAGCTGTTAATACCTCAACCAACTGCATCGATCCTGATCCCGATCAGGCGTTCTTCGATAGCATAAAGCCCGATATGCAGCGCATGACAAGTGATCAGAAACTAGAATTTAAAATTGAAGTGTTAAAGATACTTCGCAACTTCAAGATATTACCAAATTGACAATTGGATTTGGTTGTGGATTGATGGGAACACCTTTAAAGTATATGCGTAGCTCAAAATGCTATTATAATTAACTAAGATGTGACTGAATTATACAAAAATTTACCTACATAAAAGCGCAGTTAATGTTTGGCTGTGTTCAATTGATTTGAGCAATTTGGTGGACAAAACAACAAATAAATTATTAGTTAATTTGTAAAACATTAGATGGCTTACAAAAATAACAGTACAATTTATTAAAACAATTTTTTATGGCAAACACCAATATAATTATGATTATATTTGTTTCGTAAAAAAACAGCTGTTTTCTTGGCCTGGAAGTGACCATAAGTAACATTTCTAAAATATACATTTTAACGCCGATAGGCCAACATACAGAAACTCCATAGCATACCCCTGGTTACACTTCATGTGGTATATTTTCAATTAATGTCCTATCAAGTTCTCTCGTTTTATTTGTCAATCGATTTAAGCGCTTAAATCGCCATTTGAATTATCGAACTGAAAAATCATTTCACAAATGAAATGAAGTAAATATATTTGATATATTTAGTTAGACTTCTTGTAGTAGACCTATTAATATCTCTCAGGTCATGTATGACTGGTTTTGTAAAAGCATATAATGGGATGTATAAGCATATACATACATGCTAGGGATACGGCTTATACTTCCGAAATTGCAAACCAGTGTAGGAACATTTTACATATGTATGTATGTATGTATGTATACTTAAATACTCGTTATTCTTATTGGGAGCGTAATTGATTGATCGCCGTATGTATGTGCATGTTCAGTACATGCTATAGGGACTTAAGTATTGAGTACATAAAATATGCTGTAGAATCGAGTGTATTGATGCGGGTTGTTTGAATACATACATATGTATGTATGTATATGCAAGAGAGCATACTTCTTGATCGTTTTTGTGGTGGTTTCGAGTTTCAGGAATTTGAAGACCGAGACTAAGAGCTGGTATGTAAGGGAGGAAGACCCTCTGCCATTAAAAACGGCAGCTGCTCGTAGCAAGGCATTTCATGCTTGGTTTCCTTTTTTTGCTTGCGACTACCTGGATCTTCTCATAACGAATTCCCAGCGTATATAACGTATTTTCAACAACACACACATGAACATGGTAGATTTAGGTCAGATGCTAGTCGTATAGCTCGTCCCGTCTTCGGTACCTGTAGCAATGCGAAATAACACAGTGAACAGTAACAATGAACAGGAAGTCTTTTGAAAGAACACTTGCTTATTGTTTGACTTAATAGCCGAGGTCCTCCTTGCTCCTATACATAATACAAATTAAATACAATTAAACAGAAATCTCAGAAGGTTTTTGAGTCACAGGCTTATATATACGATAACACAACCTGTGTATTCTTATATCTCGCCCAAGCTGAGTTCGCTTGCTGCAAATAAGCGGTCACCTCTTGGTATTTTGCCAATACCTTGTACTTCTCCATGGCGAGCTTGAGCAATACAAATTCAAGAGTCCGGACTCCACCAGGTCTGGCCGAGGATCGCAAGTTATCGACGAGCGTCAAATACTTTCGCAACTGTTCCATATGCTGAGCAAAGTTGATTCCGTCCATCTCTAAAGTGGTGTCTACTTCATTGACATATCGTATCGTTTGCTTGAGGCTTGCTGCCAACTCGTCACTACGTCCAACAAGCGGTGCGAGTTCCACGTTGAGTTTTTGCACTGACTGCTTCGTGGATCGCAATAGCTGCACTGCAGCCTGATCGTATTGACCCGCCTCTTCCCATGACTGTCTATTTGGGGCTGTTGTATTTGAATAGGGCTCATTATCCTGCATATGCACTGCATTGTTCTCCATGGTTATGGTCTTATTAATCGAATCTGTCGAATTCGCTGGATGTTTCACATTAAAGTCAAGCGTAAAGTGAAAAATAACGTTAGACTGCAACAGAAATCAATTCAGTTAAAAATGTCTTTTTAATATTGACGTTTCGACTTGCCTGAGACACTTGAAAAGCGAAGGCGCTTAGGACGAGCCAAGTATAGCATGAGATGGGCATCTTGCAACGTAGCTCGAAACAGTTCAACTGAACCCAAGTTTAATGCGAAACAGATCACACCATATAGCAGAACTAGACTCAATTGCTTATCGCTCTCTACACCCCAGCAGACCAGAGCGAAAGAGAGTTCATCTCTGCTGATAAGAATTTTACTACTAAATGAATGAATGCCAGGCAGCAGGCTGCTGCCGCAAAAGGTCAATATGATGTGATCTCAGGCATATCATCTAAAGTGCAACTCACGTGGGTCGCAATCAATACGATGCAATTTTTAATGCTACGGATGCAAATCTGACAAATTTCGAGTATTGGCAACTGTCGAAAACTTTAAGATTCTTATTTCTAGCATGCAAGTTTAAATTGCAAGATTTGAAAACTTTCAAATGTACGGAAGCTACAGTTGAGTGTGCTCGACCCAGATACCCATTTTGAATAAGAGCAAAAAAGTGCGTCATTAAAATACGAGTATTTACGAAGTTGTACATTCTAAATATACGATAGAGGTCAAAATATTCCAGATTGTCAGCCAAAGCAGCTCAAATCCTATTGCAGTAGGCTTAATTTGCCATACAAAAGTTTTTCTTTAATAACATCTACAATTTTTCGCCGACTACCAAAAAAAAAAAAAATAAACCTGAGTACTATAATTATTACTCTAGCGCTGATGAAAATTATATGTCTATCTTTTATAGTCTTTGAGATCTATGTGTTCATACAGACTGGCAGACAGACAGACAGACGGACATGGCTATATCGTCTCTGCTGTTGACGCTGATCAAGAATATATAATATACACTTTATAGGGTTGGAGATGGCTCCTTCCATGATACAATTATACAAGGTAGTGCCGTCGTACGCTTTTTCGTTCGGCTACAGAGTGTTATCGCTCAGTGCGCTCGTGCTTGTTGAAGCGAAAGGTTGTATGCGGACGATTTTTCCCTAAATATTAACCCTTGTGCAAGACAAAAATGTCAGATTGCAATTATATTATATATAAATATGAACTTTATGATAGAATTAAGAACCTGAACTAAATAATTGGTAATCAAAACAAAACAACGATTACTATCCAATTCCAAACTATTAAAATTAAATTATAAAAACATTTCAACTGTTTTAATATAGTGGAACAATTAAACCCTATGCGCCATTGAAGGGTTAATCACAAAGCTCTACTGTCGATTCTTTCGCACTCACTAGGCGCAGTCGTTTCACTCGCACTTATGTACTGTGTCGATTACGGACAGCTTTTTGACGACGGGACTACCTTGTATAATTGTATCATGGCTCCTTCTGTTTGTTACATACATACATATCCTGGATATTCTAGGGTATAAGTATAGGCCTCTGTATATTTTAGTATTTTTGTGTTATATGTTCGCAAAATTTTTAGAAAAAAGATTTTATTGAAAATGGCTAGCGGGTATTGTCAAAGTCTAGTACACTCGACAGTAGATTTTTTACTTGTTTAGTATATTTTTGCATAGAGTAACGTGTTTTGATTGCATTCACGAGTATGTAAATGTATGTACTACCTACATACATATGTAACCATATGAACTCGGTCAGCCGAAATACATACATACATGTGTACATACATATGTATGTATCAATGAATGCATATATGTATTTTTATTTGCATTAAACTAAAAGCAGCAGAGCTGGCAGCAGCAACTTAAAATGCAAAGTCAAAAGTGAAAAATAAAAATAAAACACACACACGCAAAGCAAGAAAACAACAATAGTAGAAATTGCGCAGCAAAAATAAATTATTCCATAGCTTGAAAAAGTCGTTGGCATACACTCCTACATACAATAACATAAGTTACGCACAAACAAAAAATAAAAGCACACATAATATTTGTGTACGAATGTATATATGTATGTATGTATGTAATTTTATTTTGAAAATTATTTTTAAATTTTTCAGCTGTCGTAAATATGTGTGTACATATACTCAAAACGTACGCATGGAATGACATACATACATACACGTGTACATACATACATAAGTATTTGTTCGTTTGTTGTTTCTACATACATATGTATCTATATATGAATGTATGTATGTATATACTACAATCAGATACTGAGCGTCGGAGACCAACGCACAAAGCTTGTAAAAATGAACGCTAGCTGTGGCGTTTGTGGGGTTATTTGTGTGTATCGCGTGGTGAAATATATACATACATATGTATGTACATACCCAACAAGAATACATACATACGCATGCTCGTTTATACGTAGGTACAAATGTATATATTTTTGAACGCATGCAAGTTCATGTGTAGGCCTGTACTGTATATATGTATATAAAAACATTTGTAAATGTATCTTGAAATACAAAATTGTGTAGAAACGTCTACGGACCACAGCACGCACACATACATACATACATTTGTGTGTGCTTTTCGCTTTGCGTTCGCCATGTTGTTTTTAGTTGTAATTTTTCTCGGTGCTTTTTTGATTTTGTTTTGTTTTTAACAACGTGAAGTGACGTTCGTTATCTTGGCATTGCCTGTGGGTCTTAGTCAGGCAACGGGAACGGGAAGGAAAAGAGCGCGCGATTCGCAAACATTTGCGAGCGGACAACGTCAACATCGAGTTTTGCACATACTACAAAGCTCTCTATATACATATGTATTTATGTATTATGTACATGTATGTACGTTTGTAGTTTCTTGTATGTGACGCCTCAGCTCCCGTACCTAAATATGTATGTACATACTGCACAGTTGCTTGTTGATTGCAATTATCGCAACCACAGTACCAACACCATAACAGCAGAATAGAAGAAAATAATAAAAAAAATGAAAATTGTTTGCTTTTAAAAGGCCCACATACATATGAATGTCCATACTTTATACATACATATGTCTGTAGATACGCTTGCGTCTACCTGTATGTATACACATGTATGTATATACATGTTGAAATGTACATATGTATGTGTGTGAGGGAATTATTACCAATGAATGGATAAAATTAATTAATGCCTAACAAAGACTACATGGGTATCTTTTATAGGCAATATTCTCATTTCATTTTTCATTTTCCATGCATTTACTAAATAAATATGTTAATACAAGGTAGCTTTCAAGACGAACTTTTAACATACATACATATGTACGTGTCTATAAATATGTAAGCTTTAGATACATATGTACTTATACGTTAGTTTCATGCGTCTTGGGATATAACACGTTTTCAATAATGTATGTACGTATTCAAATGTATGTATATATTAATTATGTATTATCATACATGTAAGCATGTGTAATTTACCCTGGGCAAGCCATAAATGTATATTTCTACACATATGTACATACATATGTATTAAATAATTGTATATATACATTTGTATAAGAGAAATTTTAACAAATACATACATATATATGTATTACATTATATGTATGTATTTACATTTTCTCCACTAGATAAAATGCCTATGATCTCTAAGATCTTCCCATTGAATGGAATGAGTCGACATATGGATTAAATTTGACACGTGTATTCATGTATGTATGTTAGCATGTACATTCATACATACTTAAGAATTTACGAATTTATGTAGATATGAACATATGTATGTACATATGTACATTCGCAAATATCATGTAAATATGAATGTATTTTAGGAGTCTACGTTTCTATGTGTGCATGTTTATAAAACTTTTTCTTTATGTTCAGCTTGGAGCGTTTTCTTAGTCCAAGTCAGGTTCGTTCGTGTTTGTAAATCCAGTTTTATTTTGCGACAGCATTTAATAATCAACGCTAAAGCGATCGTTTCGTTTCTTCGTTTTGTCTGACGAAGCAACGCGGCTGGTGATGGCGAAGGTGAAGCGAGGCACGTTTACAGTTTATTTCTTTGGTGGTCTTTGTCATAAGAAACGTTGAGAAATCACTTTATACGTACATATGTATGTATGCACGAACACACAAATACACCATTACTCACAAACACAACGAATCTAGTTGTTTCTATTCGTGTGTTTATGGAAGAATACTAGGTAACACCAGTTTAAAGAAATCGTGTGAAATGAGTCATGCTCCGTCATAACAAATACATAAATACATACATAAATTTATATATACATTTCTTAATATGTGTGTTTGAGTAGTAAAGGCTTAGGTTTTTTATTTTTATTTTGAATGACACTGAGCCGAGCTGAGGGTATTACCCACTTACCTCTTAAGTCGAAATTTAATTTAGTTTGCATAACCTTCGATCCAAGCCGCATCCGTAAATGCTAAGTAGCGACATAGGGTATTCAACAACGAAGAAAACAGTTATTGGAAATTCGACTTACATAGATTACTGGATTGTTCGGCTTCTTCTGTCTTAATTCATAGGTTTACCATATACATAGCTCCGTGTAATATTGTTCAATAGTTCGTGGCTGGTGAGTACAGTGTTTACCACCAAAAGCAAAAGAGTGCTTGTAGAATATTCTACAGAAATCTTTAACGAATTCTTAAATGAGCACAATTAAACTCGAAATGTCTACAAAATGTTCTCTTCATTATAGAATAGGCATACGGGGTTATGTAGTTAATCTGCTGTATAAGCATTTTTCAGCGTTGAGCGCAAGGCAAAAATATATGTACGTACATTTGAATATTTCAAAGCGCTGAAAGAGCGACGAATTCACAATACACATACATATGTATGCATAAACACACACATTCATATTAAATGCAATGTATTCTGCGATCCAAATCAAAACCTAAAACATGTGCGTACATAACGCATGTACGGACCCCTCGATTTGTATATTGTAAGTGCTATGCAGTAGAATCCGTCTGAGTATCTAAGCATACAAAAATATTTTCCTTTTTGTGGTCCATGCTGAAAATATTGTGCAAAGCGAATAATAACACAATAATATTTTTTTTGGTAATTATACAAAGCTTCAATAAATTACTTTATGAAAGCCGTGTACAATTGTTTATTTTTTCTATTGTTTTGTTGGTTGGGTTGTTCTCGTTTTCTTTTTTCTCAAAATATTTGTTGATTTTAACACAATTTCAATATTGCTTTTACTGATGTCGTCGTTTTCTTTTATAATTCAAATTGTGTCTGGTTCATTTAGGGTAATTGTGAAATATTTAAGTAGGTTGTTTTTCATTTTTTTTTTTTTTTTGATTTTAAATACATTTATAAACCAGATTTAAAATTATATAGCAAAGTATCACAAAAAATTGCAAATTTAATTGTAAACTAGATCATTGGAGAAATAAAAAAAAAAAACATTTATATGTATGTATGTAAATAGTAAGAACGACAAATCTCTGCTTAAAAATTGTAAAAATAATATTCGAACTCCAAATACAATATTACGTTTCTTGTTTAGGGTTTTAAACGTCATAAAAATACAACAGAATATGAATTGTTTTACGCTTTTAAGTTTTTGGTGTGATTTTTCATTTGTCTTCAAATCGAGCTGCAGGCCTTGCTTTTGGGGAAGGCTCTTAATGTCCCCGAACTTTAAAATGGAAATTAATTTGTACTGATTGGTGTTTTAAAAAGTTATCAAAGCCAAAAAGCAGCTGCCAACTTGAAGGCAATTGAAAAAAATATTATTTGCGCCCTTTGGGTTTTTTTTTGAATAAATGTTTTGTTTATTATTTTGTGTTTACTTGTATTGAATTTTGCATATGCTTTTGGTTGGATCTTATTTTTGTTTTTTATCAAATGTACGTTTTACTTAAATTGACGTCAAGTAACAAATGTGATTTTCTTCTTTTTTTATAGCTTACACTCTTAAAAAAATGCAAAATTCTACGTGGCAAGTTCCCAAGGTGTTCTTTTTTAATCTTGCTTTTGCTTTTCGTATGTATGTGATTAAGGGATTACCTTCGTTTTTTTTTTTTGTTGGCTGATCTCGAGCACTGCTCGAACTGTTGTTTTTTCATAAAATACTCTTAGAAGTTTAGTGTATGTGTATGTATGGTACATGTATGTGTATGAGTGTTTGCATAGTAACTTGAAGGATACAAGCTTTAAAGCTACCAATATATGACAACTTGCTCTCAAGTAAACCTAAACAGTAGTGCATGACTTTTTTGGCTTTTTAACATTAAAAACTAACATCATTATCATCATAATGTTCACATTTTGTTTAATGTTATCATTCTTATGTTTTGTAAAATATAGCTGTATCAGAAATTAAAATAAACATTTTTTATTTTGTTGTTTGTTTTTGTATGTAAAATGGTTAAAACTCAAAAAGTGCTTCCTTCTTTTTTATCTTTTAGTTTTTTTTTGGCTTATCACGCAAGGAGCCAATTCACATGGCAACAAAAAAAAGAAAAACAAATAACAACAAAACTCACGCTGCGACTCTTTTTTTCTGTTGGTATTTTTTTTTTTTTGTATACAATTATTACGCAAAATACAATAACTTTGGATATTTTTGTTTTGTGTGGTGAGGGGCATGGCTAGGGAAGTTTACTTAAATAATTTACATACATATTAATTATTAACAATTAATATTAAATGCTAATAATGAAAATAAGGTACTGGGTTCAAGTGTTTCTTGTTTTGTTAGTTTTAATTTATGAGCATCAACGAACAGTGTCACATAAAAAGTAGTAGTTTCTTCATCTTTACTTTATAATATACCTCTTTTCTCATTCCTCTCTAACTCTATTCTTATTATCATTGTCGTCATTTTAACTCTTATATAAAGCATTTTGTGGGGATTGCAACAAATTTTCACAATTGGTTTTCTTGACTTATCTTGAATTTGTATGATTTTTGATGATTTTTTTGTATTTGTTTATTATGTTTACTGTTAAAGTATTTACAATTCAAGAATGTTTAAATTATAATTACTATTAGAATTTAAAGCCATTTTTGCATATATGTGTCTTTCAACTCATTCTTTTTTTACAAAGTTTGTTTTAAAAACTAAAAATAATGGAAGTTTATGCTATATTTATAAGTGTGTTGGTTGGTATGCGTTTATCTATGTGATATCTTAAGGTAGAGAGGCCATTGAGTTGTTCTTTTTTTTTAATTATTTATTTTTAGTTTAAGGTTTTTTTTCTGTTTTTAGTTTATATTTGTATTCAAGTTGAATGCATTTTGCGCTGTTTATTGCAGCGTTGAGTTTGTCGTTGAGTTTTTTCCTTTTTCCATCTTTCCTTTGTTATAAGTTGAATTAGTCTTTTGTGAATTGGTGGGTGGTATTATTTAATGTGTATCGTTATGATATTAATGGTTGTTATTATTATAATTAAAGTTGTTTTCTTGTTTTATTTCTCTATTTGTCGAAAATTTCTCTCTTCTGCTTTGACTCATCTGTGTGCTCATCTCTCAACAGTTTTTAATTTACTTGCTTTCTTTTTTGTTTTGTGTTTTTTTTTGTTTTAAGGTACGTTGCACATTTTGTCCGCTTGGGGAAATATAAGTAAACATAAGGTGTACTTATGTAGCGCTTCTAGCGTCGTTTTAATTACTCATAAATACATCATACATATTTATAATTTTACTTATTAATTACATTTTCAAGTCTATTTGCGTATCACGTTTATAAAACAATGTTCAGTTGTGAAGTATCCGTTATACATACATATAGATTTTGCATCCTGTTCTTTAAATCCATCACATTCTTCTCTTTTTTCTAGCCAAACGTCCTTTCTGCATCACTCCTTTTAGGTTTTCCTTTGTTCATTTGTCGATTGGCCATTCTCAAAGTTTGCAAATTGAAGTTAATTTAAATTTTTTTTTAAAGGTTTATTCTTTGCCTTTGGAGAATTTTGCACCTTTTTGTTGTGTAACTCTCTGTCTGTCTGTTGTGTGAAATTGTAGTTTTATCGTTGTAGTTGTTAGTGTAAGGACAATTTTTTTCAAGTTTTTTCCATTTGTTTACGTTTTTTTAATTTTGAATTTTTCGTTTTGTTTATTTTTTAGCTTCTCAATGTTTGAGGCTGTTTTATGATACATTTGAGATCACAAACATTTACTCATTTTTTTATTATTATTGTTTTTATGTTTTGTTTAAAAAAGTTCAAATTTTCAGTTTTGATGATTGGATCTTTTTTAAGACTTTTTTTTAGTTTTTACAATTTTTATATTTTTGATTTTTTATTGTTTTTTCTTTTTTTTTTTTATTTTTTTTTCTTTTTAATTTTGTTTTGCTAGTCATTTACAGGGTCATCTGGGTGTTCCATGTTCACGTATCGTTTATCGGTTATATCGCTTCGGCTGTTATTATTGGTTCTTTTGCCTACTCATGCTCCTGCGTTACGACTGCACATTTAGCAATAATTTGAGGTTGTGCGTATCAAAATCATCGAGTAGGTTGCGTTTCGATGACTTCACCACGTAACCGCCACCAGTGCTGTTATTGAGGTGCAACTTGGATGCACTGCATCGCTCACCGCGCAACAGGCTCTGCAATGTGGGACCAGCGCTGCTGGACACCAGCTTTTCTTCCGATTTGGTTAGCGTCCAATGTTGCGGTGGCTTGGGCAGCGCCGTTGGTGCCGGTGCATCAAAGCACTTGCTGCCCGCAAAATGCGTTAGTGCGGTGGGTATGAGATGGTGTTGTGGCGAGATCTTTCCGCCAGCACCAAAACTGTTTACGCTTCCTGCTGTTGCTGCTGCAGTAGTTGTCGTTGGACTCCTACGCTGCTTGCGCGCTGAACCTCCAGCCAAAACACCTGCTCCTGTGCCTGATGTCGGTGAGAAACCACCACCCAAAATGGTTGCGGGAGATTGGCGCACCAATGTCGTTGCTGCCTGTTGTGGCGATCGACCACCGCCGTTGCCACCATTTCGCTTACAGTTGTTGGCAAAAAAGAATCCTCCTCCACCACCACCGCTCATCTGCTGAGGCGACTGCCGTTGCTGCTGCTGACGAGTCCGTTGATTACTAGCGCCTGCGGACTGAGAGTGCAGCCTTTGCTGGGTGCGATTGTTCGGGGTGATCGTTGGGGAGCAAAGTGTGGGCGAAATGCTCAAAACTTGCTGCTGATGGAAGTGGTGATTGTTGTTGATGAAGTTTGTACTGCTGGCAATACTGTTGGAATGTGCAGTTTCCGAGGGTGTTGGTGTTGTTGCCACTGTTGTAGCTCCTTCTATTGATGATGTTGGTGAAACGGGGGCTGGGGCTGGGGGTGGAGTCGTTGCGCCTTTTTTCAAGCGTATTGACTTTGTTGTTGATGCTGTTGTCATTTTAATGTTGTTTCTTACACTATTGTGCGAGTATGTCATAGTAATTTCTTGTTTTCTGCGACTCCAATGTTTTCCACACTAATTCTCTGTTTCTCTCCTTGCTTCGTTTACGTCTTCAAACTAATATGAGCTTTACCTAAAGCGCGCAATCTTTTTTCTTTTCACTTTCACGTTCTCTCTCTCTCTCTCTCTCTATTTATCTTCCTATTCTTTCGATCTGCTTCATAAAATTTCTGCTTTTTTGCCTTTTTGTTTTTGGTTATTCGCTAAATTAATGCTTAACGTTAAATATCACACGCACTTAAAATCAATTTTGTTTATTATCGATAACAAACTCGAACCTGCTACTCCGATACCGTCACCTTCTGCAAACCGTTGTCGTTTTTATTGACTCAGCCGCCTTTCTAGTTATCGGGGACGATGGTGTCTGTTTCCTCTCTAGTGGTAATCGGGCGGCTGTCTTTTGTTGTTGTAGCTGCTGCTGAGGTTCGATTTGTGTTTCGTTTATGTACAATTTGAGTTATATACTTTATTTAGTTTAACTTTATGTATTGTTTATCAGTCTGTTGAATTATCTCTTTTTATTAGGCTATCCTCCTTAGCTCTAATTTTCAAATTTACTTCTTGTTCGCTCTTTTTTCTTGCCTTATCGCCTATGCTTAATCCAAGCCTGGCCCGGGTCCTAAAGAACATTTAAAATAGAAGGAAATAACAATACCAAAAATAAAAATTATACCAAATGTAAATAACCGCATAAATATGTAACCTTATTCCTAAGACATTCAAAATTAGCATGCATGTGTGTTTATTCAATGTGCGCTCCATTTTGTACCAACAATTGCTTACACTTAATTCCTGAATGTAATATTATTTTTAATTATATTATCTCTATTTTACCGAATCGGAATTTTTTTTTTTTGAGTATTTCGAATTAGATATAGTACGCAATAACTACTTGCCCATAAAACGTGTCACGTACATAATATATATATACATATATTATATATACACACTTGTACGTGTCACGTATATAATATATATATATATACAAACGTTTTATATATGTAAAAAAAAAAAGTATGTTATTTTACATATATATACCTGAATTAATGAATCAACACACATGCACACATTTGTATATACACAATACTAATGCAATTACGACTTACTTTGAGTTGTAAACCTTTTCGCACCAATGTTGTTTTTGTTGCTGTTGCTGTTGGTTTGCCAGCAGTCTTTCTTCCTCACACACAGCGTTTTTTGTATGCAGTATAGGAGTAAAGAAGACGACTGTATGTATCTATGTCGCAGTTATTGATTGCTGACTCTTCAGCTGCGGGGGGTTTTTTTGCCACTTTGTTATACTGATTATTACAAATAATTTGCATTTACTTCAAAAGCTGCCTTGTTTTCACTGCTTCCAGATCCAATTAAAATTTGCGATTGATATTCTTTACAGAAATATGATTGTTTTTGTTTTTTTTTGTATTTTTTATGGTTATGTATTTTATTTGTATGTAAAATCACTTTCAAAATGGCGACGGGATGCTTGCTTAAGGGATTCCGCTTAAAGCTTTCTCCTCACAGACGAAGGCTCAAAAAATCACACTATTAACTGATTCGGTTTGGTTTAATTTTTTATTTATTTTAGTCTCGCAAAGTACCGACGACCGCTGGTAATGCCACACACAAGAAAACTTTTGCTTTTGTATTGTTGGTGCTTTTTTTACTATTAATTTTCTCAGTGTTCGTACCTTCACTCGTACTTTGACGCGTATTAAAATATTAAACTTTACACAAATATTTGAATTATATCACTTAAATTAAAGACATTTACAATATATAATTACATATATATATATATTTTTTTTGCAGAAATTTTAATCAATATTCAACTTTCTTCTTCCTTGCATAAACGTGCGCATAGGTACGCTCTTCTCGAATTTTCCACCATGACTGACGGGTTGTTCCATAGAGTGACCGCAAGACGAATTTCAAAATATACTATTTAATGTCAATGATATACTAACCTACTCTACTTTTAATTTGCTGGCCACACTTCACACTAAGATGTATTCGAAAAAATACATATAAGAATTGAAATGTTTTTAAACTTTACATGGTCCTCTGAATCGATTGATTTTCCTATTTTTATGAAGAGCGGAAGTGTATCTAGGCTAAAAAAAAAATTATTGTGGTGAAAAGTATTTAAAACCCGCAGATGTTCTATGCGTTATATTTTTCATATATATACAGCCATACATATGGATGTGTTTAAATGTAGAACTCGAAAACTCGATATCTAACTAATTAATCGAATTTAAAAGAATTTATCAAAATATATGTTAAAAAACTTAACATTATTATTATAATTCCATATAGATAAAAAATATAATTCGCATTGCAGTTTCTGTGGTAAAAAATTTTTATTTTTTTTTAGAAGGAAACAGTTTGTTCTTACAATTTCACTAGGCTTTCACTTAATCAATAACAATCGGAAACCGCACAATTATCATCACGTTTTAAAGCATTTAGAATGTCATCCAAAAGGCATACCAAATTATCTCTGCAGTCGAACCACTCCTCTTGTTGCACGACTAATTGATCCAAGTTAATTTTGGCAACTTCCGCCCTCCAGTCGCGAACAGAGACAGCAAACTGTTTGTAATAGAATTCATCAATGTGACGATTCTGTGTTTCTTCATGATTGATTTGCATTTGTGACTCGAATGTTTTCTCCAAAAGGTGCATATCCTGAGCATTTAATATGGAATCTATGACTTCATTTGACTGTTCCTCATTTATTAAAGGAAGATCGTCATTATGATCAATTGACATTTGCCGATCGGAAGTATTGGAAGTGGTAAAGGTTTCCTTATTACTTGTTGACGGTGATAACGTCTCAATATCATTTAATATAATCTCGAAATCATATTCATTTAGCTTTTGATTCATAGCTTTTATGCCAGTAACAATGACTTTTAGCACCTCAATTGCATACTCATCTCGAAGACATTTAAGCACGATTCCATAGTAGCCATATTGTTGAACCTCTGCCAGAACTTTGGCAACACGAAGTTTGATCTCACGTTCCGTTAGGGTAACAATCTTTTTATGTTCCTTAGAAAATGTGACGCTGGGAAAGATACCATCAATCATACCCTGATTCTTAAGTTGTCGTTGAAATTCCATGCGCCAAAAGCATAAGGCATTAACTTTCACCTCCCAATGATGATCGCCAACCACGCAATAGTTGAGTGTTGAAAAAAGCGTGTTCTTATATTTACTGGGTATCTTTCGGTGATCGTAGATCTTGGACAGCGTTAAAATCGCCTCAGAACGCACCACATCCTCATTTTCTCTATATAGAACGAAGAGCAAATGATCCTGTAATTAAGATATTTTTGGTTTATTTGGAGTAAAAATAAATAGTTGAAATCACAATAGTTACCACTAAATCCAATTGGCTTAGCCCATTTTCCCAGAGTGCATTGATGGGCACCATCTTAGACAAGCATTTATAGGCGGAAGCACGCACATAAGGCTCACTATCATGCTTGGCCATTTCGTAAACAATGGGTGGTATTTTGACATCAATTAAGAATCGTTGAAAAGCAGGAAATTCTACAATAAATCATCCAAATAAAGCTGTGCCAAATAAAGCTGTACCTTAACTTACTTATGCGAGATATGCTGGCAATAGAGATGGCCAATTCCAAAGCTGAGTCACGCACCTCCCAGGTCGTGTCGTGCATGCGTTTTACAATAATTGGGCCCAGGCAAACCAAAGCGGAACCTTGTAAATTATCCACGAGTAGTGCCATGTTAGGCGACAGAAAATGCTCTACGGCGAGTTGGACTAACTTTAGTGCTTGCACGGTGCACTGTAAGAATAAATGTCATAAAACTCAAGATAGCTAAATCGATCCATGTACCTACAGTTGAATCCATGTTACAGTTCTCCAGGACATAGGCCAAGCAATTGACGAGGCCAATGGTTTCTACCGACTCCTTCCACGTGATCTTGAATCGTTCAATCAACGTTCGTAAACCGACAATAACGGAATGCAATACTTTGGGATCGTTGACAATGGCCTCAGCACCTCTCGGATAAATTTCGTAGTAGTTATTTGATGTACTTGCACCATGACAATCCTCTGGATCCATTGGCTTGCTCGCATCGCTTAGTGCCACTACCTCACGTAATGCGTAAAGCAACGCCTGGCAGACTGTGATTGCCTGCTCTCTGTCCAGAATATGCTCCAGTGAGAGAATGCTATGCACACTCTTCCGCGCTAACTCTGGTGTGAACAAACTAATATTGGCATGCCCCTCGGGCGTGATGAATGCATCTCGCATACTGTAGCATAGACGCAATGTTTGCTCACAGGACATAACCAGCAGTTTCATGATATATGTATCGAAGAGTTCGCTTTTGGATTCATCAGCCATTTTCATAGCAAACTTCATGGAGAAGAGCAGCGGTAACATGTGAAAGCAAATCAATTGATTCTCAAATGTAACGCGCTCGTCTTGTATGATGATTTCTTTGGGGGCACGTTTACCAAGCTTTTTCCATAATATATGATGCAATTCAGCCATTTTGACAAAGTTGACGCCATCACAACGTTGAATACAAAATTTCATGAGATTGAAAAACGATAAACCAAACTCGGTAAATTGCTCAGGCGGCTCAGCGCATTCAGGATTCAGTATTTTCTCGTGCACAAGCAGGGCAAAGTGATAGCTACACAAAGTATTTAGCATCTTCTCCGTGAAGTAAGTGTTGTGCGTCATCTCGACCAGCTTCCAAATGTTCAACTCCAAATTATGATGATCCCGTAAAAGGCCAACAATTTTAGTGCGTTCCTCGCTTACCAGAGTCTGCTGTAGAATGTAACACAGTAGATCCACTGTCGATGACACTTTGTGCAACAACTCGTTGTCATCCACACTAACGTGTATGCGTTGATCTTCTCCGCCAGCGCTGTCATTGATATGATCGGTAATATAGACGTTGTCCTGTATTGGCCGCATAATCTCGGCCAGAATCTCTAGGGTAACAGCCTGATCGTGCATCTTGTCGCAAAACTTGTACAACATCTCATAGAGGATCTGTCGCGCCTCACGTACCACATAGAGCGTGTGTTCGTTGTTGCTGTATTGGATCAGCAGAGCCCAGGCGCGTTTCAAACGATGAAAGGCCAAACCAACGCTGTAGTTATTAACTGCCTTCATGACACGTATGCCGCTGAGTTTTATTGATGGACTAAAGTCGTGTTCATTGCTCCGCATGAAAGCCATAAGCCTACAATGAATCGCTGATTAATACTTTGATTACAGTATTAGTCAATTGAAGTAATTGTTACCACCTACCGTTGCAAGATGTCCAATTCGCGGAGACGAACAAGCATCCATTCATTGGAGGCCATAAAACTGATCACATTGAATGTGAACGATATAACTCTTGGATGGACTTTGTGAAAATCATCGCAGATCAATGTGAGGCACTTGTCCACCCATTCGATGACAAACGGTTTTTGAAGAACGAGAGCATTCTCTATATAAGAAGAGATGCAGTTAGAGTGGCCGCCTGTTGCACATACTTCCGCTCGCAAACACACTTACCTTTAGCCTGCAAGTGTGATATGAGCTTTTCAAAGTAAACATTGTCGGTCATTACAAAGTTTTCTCGCAGGAATAAGTCGAAGATCTGCTTAAGGCGAGATGAGATCTCCTCTTGCTTTTGCATCTTTTGGCTGGCACTTTTATGCGTTCAGACTAATTTGGAGCATAGTTTGATACGCAATTTTACAAAGAATAATGAAATTTAATTCCTTATCACACTCTAAATAACACTCGCTTTGATGTGAAGCAATGTGACCAAATGACTGAAAATTAAGAAACAAACTTTATGAACCAAAGCACAGCGAACAATGTGAACTTCCATATAAAAATTTGACATTTAAGTTTATGAACTAATTAGTATTTTCCTCATTCCTTATAGTTGGGCAGTAACGCTAGAGAATTTATCAAAAGTAACAGTCACTGTCAGTGTTGCCAATTTATCTTGTTTTGGCATTAAATTTGATACAATTATTATTATTATTAGAGAAAACGTTTTACTATTTTTATTAGAATATGTTATTTTAAAGATCTTGATATTTTTCTAATATTTGTATTTTTAAAATCACATAGCTTTAATTAAAAATACGCCTTCGACAATACTGCTAATTGTGATAATCTGAGGAATATGACCAGACTTCAGAAATAGTAAAATATTGAAATACAGCATTTTGGAAGCAGCGCTTCATAGCTCTCTATGATTCGGTCACACTGTTGCAGATGCAATGACGCTGACACTGACATCGGACTTCGATATTTATTATGGACAATAATTATGTAGGACAAACTGAAGAAAAATCTAAAATTGCAGCAATACCAACAAGCACTGAAGAAAGTGCAGCAACACACAGCTCAGCAATTGAAGCCAAGTCGTCAACGATTATAATTGCAAATTCTACATCATTTTGGAAGAACAGTGGCCGCGCAGTGCCCGGACGTCCGAGTCCAAAACGCGATATTCTTTATAATACAAACAGTAAAAATTGCGCTGCGGGTGCAGTGCATCGTGATCGTGGCAACGGTTTCGGCATGGTATCCACGTTTCGTGACTATCAACAGTCTGTAAGCGATGCCTGGGATACGGGCGATGACGAGTTTTGCATTATAAACAGCACCGAAGCTGCTGCTTCAGAAGCTGGAGGTAAATTAATAATGATAATCACAAGTGCCTGACTGATAGATAACTATCAATATTATATTTTCGTTTGTACAGATGCAGCGAGCATATCGCGTCAAGTTTCACAGTCGGTGGCGCTTAATGTGATTGAGACGCATTCGCGCATCAATCAAAACCACGTCACAAATCATGAGGCCAGTGATGGTAGTCATAGCAATAATGACCAATTAACAGCAGCCGGTGGCAGCATAGTCGAAGATATCAACAAGGAAGAAGAACGTAGATCTTCTCAAGACACAAATGAAAACAGGTGCGATAAAGTCAATAGCCTTTTGCAAGTTGTGTAAACAGCATTTTGGTAAACACATTGTCATCAACCTTTTTTATTACATAAAATATTCCGTGCAATTTATGCATTCCAGATCTCGTTTGCGGAACTATCCTGGACGACCACAGCTGCAAAAAATCAGCTCCAATTCGCTGGACGGTGAATATGAGACGAAAATTGAGAAGTTTCAACTGTTGCTCAACTCGCCACAACTCGATTTGGTAGCACTCAAGAAGCTCAGCTGGTCAGGTGTGCCTCGAAAGGTGAGCTATCATCTTCACATGAGGACTGTAAGTGAAATGTAAAGTCTTACTTTCTTTACAGATGCGCGCAGTAAGCTGGCGTTTATTGTCGAAATATTTACCCCCATCTGGCGAGCGTCGAAATGCTGTGCTTGAGAGCAAGCGGCAAGGGTATCAGGACTTGAGACATAACTACTTCAGGGTGGACAGTCAGGACGAGACGCAGCAGGACACCTATCGCCAGATACATATCGATGTGCCTCGCATGAATCCACAAATACCACTCTTCCAGCAACAGCTTGTACAGGAAATGTTCGAGCGGGTCCTCTTCATTTGGGCCATACGACATCCAGCGTCTGGTTATGTGCAGGGCATCAATGATTTGGTTACGCCTTTCTTCATTGTCTTTCTGCAGGAGGTGCTGTCACCCAACACAGATCTAGAGAAATACAACATGTCACAGCTGCCAGAGGAGACGCGTAACATTATTGAAGCTGATTCGTTTTGGTGTTTGTCCAAGTTTTTGGACTGCATACAAGATAACTATATATTTGCACAACTCGGCATACAAGAGAAGGTTAATCAGCTCAAGGATCTAATACAACGCATAGATGGTAAGATGGAGAACCTTTAAGCCCAGCTGAGAATGATCCAATATATTTGTGCACTCGCCATTATAAATAATTTATTTTATTTGCTTTACAGTCAATCTACATCGTCATTTGCAGACACATGGCGTTGACTATTTGCAATTCTCATTCCGTTGGATGAACAATTTACTAACACGCGAACTGCCCCTGCATTGCACAATCCGATTGTGGGATACATATCTGGCCGAATCAGATGGATTTGCGCTTTTCCATTTGTACGTGTGTGCGGCATTTTTATTGCACTGGAAAGACCAATTGATGCAACAGAATGATTTCCAGGTATACTCTCGACTTTCAAGTCTTATTTGCAATATATAATTTGTGTATCATTTACATAGGGTCTCATGTTGCTTCTACAAAATCTGCCAACCCATAATTGGTCTGATCGCCAAATCAATGTACTACTCGCTGAGGCGTTCCGCTTGAAGTTTACCTATGCAGACGCTCCCAAGCATCTGGAGATGAAGAGTTGACACAAGAGCTGACAAAAATGATACATAAACAATACGTAACATATAAATTAATTTACTATTGTGCGGTCTAAACATATACATAAACATAAACGCATATATATATTATATTATATACACATTTGTTATTAGCTTATTTTTGTTTAATTTCTTACGTTGGATTTTATTTGATGTGGTTATATTTTTTGAAGCTGAAGAATGTTGCGAATATTATGCTATTTCTGTACATATATAATATATAAAATTCGAAACATAATTTTACACCAATCCAATAACTTAATCTACAGTAATTCCTAAATATCTCCATATGAATCACAATTAATTGCAAAAATTAATTAACAAAAAATGTCAGTTCATGTAATGAAATGTTTTAATATCAACATACATAAATAACTTAATGGAGGATGTTCTTAATAAAATCCATGAACAAATGTTCTCCTTTATTAAATACAATTTATGTGGGTGATATATTATTTTTATTTTAAATAGATTTCACATTATTCTGTTATAGTCAGAAAATAGAAAATAAAATCTACTTTACAACGTCAAGGCTATTTAAAAGTTACTATTACTGCTATGTATAAATATCTCTCTTTAACTTTGACGCTCGGTAATATGCTTCAACTGTTTAAGTACTGTTTCCAGTAACTTTTTCTTATCATTTTTTCGCACAAGAGAAAAGATGGGCTTCTTGTCCGCCTCGCGAATTTTTTCCAATATCACAATTATAGATTGTGGCTGCACTAAATGGTAGCGATTTTCTTGTTTACCATAGTCATGGAAATACGTGCTCCACTCTTCCAAAATAAGCAGATCGAGCAGTTGCCGATTACGCTGAAAGTATTTACTCAGCTCTCCTTCATGCAGACCGAGAACAGGCTCCGAAGCTGCGAAGAATTCGCACTGCATCAGATCTAAATTGATCTGCGTCAGAGCACCCGTGGAAATTTGTTTCACCTCCTCATCGTACAGTATCGAATACATTTTATCGGCAATGTGCTCACAAGTGCGACGACAGGCGGCCTGAGCAATATGTGGCAGCTTATACGAAAAGTTATCAAAAGTGCTTTTTAAATAGGAGATCATATCCGTTATATAAGCAGATGCAATGCCTGGCGGCTCAACAAGCAACCAATCATAGGCGCTTAACTCGAAGAATTCATCGATTTTGAAACAGATGCGAACCGCAACCTGCTTCTCGGCGTCTTGACGAGCCACGTGAAACATGGCCGATGGCGACTGGGAAATGCTACGCTCAGTGTTTGTCATATGGCAAACAAACTCATCTAGAAAAGGCCCTGCTTTCTCTAAATACTGCGTATCAATAATAATCTGTATGAGCTGGATAAGCGTTATGCTCGGCTGCCGAAAGACGACCGAGAGGCATCCACTAAAACTGCGAGTAAGCAGCAAGTTTGCAGCCTTGCGCACCATAGCAGCCACTTCATTCGGTGAGAGAGTGAGTTCCTCGGCAAACTTCTTGCAAGCATACATGAATTCTTTTGCCTGATGATACACCTCGGGCACCATTCGGGAGAATGGAAACTGCTTGGGAAATGGCGCATTTTCCAGTTGCTCCGAATGAAACGGGAAACGTTCAATGATGCATTCGTACTCCTCGGCATTTTCCACAACCATCGGTAAGAACTGTTCTCTGTCCAGAATATCCCGAAAGACGTGCACCCAACGTTGCAGTAGCACCTATTCATATGGAGAGCAGATAATATAAAGAATAATCGTTTTGGGTGAAACCACTTTACCTCGTTGTAGTGATCGCGCATATCGTGGAGTAGTTCCCAAAGTATTTGAACTGTGTAACCGTAGCATTTAAAAGTGTTGATCGAAAGCATAATAAGGTTTTTGATTCGTAACAGAATGTTGGGATCGGTGCACGAAGAAGAACTCATGCTGATCTCGTTAACAAACTTGGTTAGCGAGGTCGACCACAGCTCTTCTAGATAGCTGCTGGTAACGACATCACCAGCGGTATTCTTCACATGATCTTCCACTACAAAGAAACCCACTATGGCACAGATATATGTCTTGTACGCCTCCAAATTGTCGTGCATATTGGGCGGAGGCTGCAGAACCAATTTCGACTGATCTCGCCGCTGTTGTCGATAGTCTTTCTCAAAGTATTCCCGCTGTCCAAGCACCATGTAGATGTGAAGGCAACGATAGATCGGAGAAAAGTCTATCAAATCCTGTGCACTGACATTGCTGCCATCATCATCTGCACCGCCATCGCCGCCGCTTCCGCCTTCATTATGAATTTGCTGTTTATGCTCTTGAATAATGGCATTGATGTCACGTTTCTGCAATTGCTTCGTGTATGTTATGGCGAGTTCGCCAATGCGTGGCGAGAATTTCCGTATGTTTTCGAGAAACTCGCGAAAATCGGCGGCAGCCGAGTGACGTATATTCTCCTTGATGATGGGAATCTGTGTCTGCATTTGGGACGCAAAGCGATAGTTGTGTCGCTGCAGTCGCGATAGATGCTCTGTCTCTAAAGTCTCTAAGGTACGTAGCGCTTGATAGTATTGCTTGTTATTGGCCTGCTGAGTGAATTTCATATAACACTCCAAGGCTGGCAGACAGGACTTGAGAGCTTCAATGGCACTAGCCAAATTCGATTCAATCTGACGTGCGCGGACCAGCTCATTTCCCTGCTGAATGAGCGATGCACTTATTGTGCGCAACGAAGTATCCAGGGAATGAACCTCATCGTGCAGCTGCTTTGCCTGTGTACGTACCTGTAACAGCTCCTGTATAGAGTCTATGAAGCCCTGATAGTACAGATTGCAAATACGTTCAATCTCCTTGTCGTGGCTGCGAATACGTTGGTCCAACTGTTCACTTATGGATTTACTATTGTTGCCTGAATACGTGAAGTGGGCGTCAATTAACTGCGGTTTATGACGCATGTTTCAAATTGCCTAAACGGTATTTACCTTCAAGAATCGAACGAAACGTTGGCCCCCAATAATCGTCCACTGCCTCTATATCCTGCACCGTCACTTTGGACATGATTTTACTTAGCTACAGCGATTTATTTATTAAAATTACCGCATAAAATTGAGATCAGCTTTAATTATTTGCGTTATGTAGGAAGTGTTGGTCAACGTCAACTGTTTTGTGATAACGTTTTACAGCACTTATGAAATAGTAAACATTCGCGTGGAGCTGCACACACGATACGACCGGCATGCAACCTGTCGATTTAAGTGTTTGTTAAATATAATTTCCTCTCACATACCCTTAAGATAACATTGTAAACTGAAAAAATATTTGAATGCAACTAATTACATGTGTTTATGTAAGCCTGCCCTGCGAATCCAATTCCATCATTCCATCTGATCGTTGCAGAACACATTCAACTTTCACTTCGGCTGCGTCTCTATCGGTTACTTGGCTTAATGCTTTTTGTTTTGATCAAGTTGTTTAACCCACAAAAACGTATGGTGTAAACTTCTTCGTTTCGTCTTCTTCAGCAATAAGCCACAATTTACGTACACTCACGCAGTTCAAAGATCCAATCAACATGGCCACTCTACGAAATCGCCAAAGCTCAACAACAACAAGCATTTCTGATCAAAAATCCAGTGACAACACTAACAAGAATATCAAGGATGTGGCATTAAAAGAGAAAAGTGATCCTATGATATATATAATATTTATGTCGCTGCTCTTAGATCTGTTGGCATTCACAATTATATTACCTTTGCTGCCATCATTGCTCGAATATTATCGAGTCAACGATAGTTCCGGTTTGTATGCATCGCTTACAACTCGAGTCCGCTGGTTCCAGCAGCTCCTTGGTGCCCCGGATCGTTATCTCTCGGTACTCTTTGGCGGTTTCCTTGGATCGATGTTCAGCTTTTTTGCAATTCTTTGCAAGTCCTATTGTTGGCAGCCTCTCGGATTACTATGGCCGCAAACCCGTCTTGTTGATGTGCGCCGTAAGTGACTTAAATGCACCGAGAACACAACTAATGTCTAACCATTTTCTGAATTTTACAGTCGGGCATTTCACTATCCTATCTGATATGGGCCTGCTCCAGTAACTTTGCCCTTTTTTGTGTTGGCACGCATTGTGGGTGGCATTAGCAAGGGCAACATTTCGCTTAGCATGAGTGTCATCACGGATGTGTCCAATGTGCAGACACGAGGTCGTGGCATGGCCTTGGTGGGTGTGGCGTTCTCCATCGGCTTCATTGTGGGTCCCATGATTGGTGCTATGTTTGCCATATTCGCAAATAAAACAGCAAGCGGCGGTGCCTGGTTTGTTTTGCCGTCGCTGCTGGCTCTAGGACTGGCAGTGGGCGATGTGCTGCTCCTTGTCTTCTGTTTGCGTGAGACACTGCCCCAGGTGAACTGAATATTTTCTCATTTTTTATGTCCATTGTATCCATCCACTTTAACATGTTTGTTGGATGTGGTTACAGGAAAAACGTGCTCGAGAAATCTCATCGGCTTTGTCATACGGGTTGCAATTGCTAAATGTCTCATCCATATTCAGGTGAGTGGTTTTTAAATTAACATCGCGATAAGCTTGTCACGTGATTTTCTTATGTGGACACCAAGTCCAACAGGTTTGTTTTTTGTTTGTTTCTGTTTATAGTTATCTTTGCCGGTACCTGGCTCGATTCTTTTTGGGTTTTGTTTGATATATTTTATCAACGTACATGATCGGCACTCGTATTGTTCAATTTATAGCTATTGTAGTTGTGGTGCAACCAAACATTGAGTATCAATCGACAATGTTAGCTAATTTCATAAATATTTTTTTTAACATAAAACTAACATTTAAATGATATAATAAACAAAAAATATTTGAAGAAATGCTAGTTATAAATTTCCAATTATAAATGGTAAATTCTTGGCGGTCTTTAAACTTTAAAGAATAGTAATCTAATCCAGAAAACCCAGAAAAAGAGCAATCATATCAGATGAGAAGTTAGTTATTTTTGAATGGGCCCACCAAGTCAACATCAATAACCCAAGTAGTCTATTTCAACTTAATTCCATAAAAATAAAATGTCTTCCTTGCACAGATTTTCGGCCATTAAGAATGTTCCCAAGAAAGATGTGCAAGCACTCCGCACAATTGGATTCATTTACTTTTTGTATTTATTTCTCTATTCCGGATTGGAGTTCACAGTCACATTTTTAATGTACCACAAGTTTGGCTATACTTCAATGGATCAGGCCAAAATGTTTTTGACGACGGGTCTGGTGATGACCATGCTGCAAGGTTCGGTTGTACGTCGTCTACCTGAAGACAAAATCAGAATGTATGCCATCTACAGTCTGTATTTAATTGTACCAGCATTTATAACGGTTGGTCTTGCTGAGGATAGCAGGATGCTTTATGCCGGCATGATTTTATTTGCCATCTCAACCGCCTTTGCCGTCACTTGTTTAACCACTCTGGTGTCCAAGTATGGCAACGATGACCAGAAAGGTTCAGTATTAGGCATATTCCGATCTTTAGGTGCATTAGCCCGAGCTCTCGGTCCAGTGGTTGGATCTATAGGTGAGCTATAACTTTATGCTGAGAGCCTTATTTAATAACTTATCTTGTTTTCAGCCTTTTGGTGCGTTGGTTCAAAAATCACATACTTGTCTGGAGGACTTTTGCTTCTATATCCGGCACTAGCATTGCAGCGAGCGCGTATTTAAAGCGGATTTTCTCTGCTCTAAGCACATGAAGAACAAAATTTAATATTGAGAACAATAAGCAACCGCTAGTATTAATTGCAATATTACTTATTTTTTATACAATGTGCAATATTTTTATTATGATTAAAACAAAGAAATATTTTGTATCGTTTTAAAATGTAACGAAATTGGTCTGAAGTGACGTCATCAACATGGCGATAGGAAAAGTATCGAGTACTTTTTTAGCTGTCACTTGCACTGAATACATGCCGCAGCCAACTTCGCGTTGTTGAATATATTGGGAGTGACTAAGTCTAAGTGAGTGTGTGTCGCAAAGAAAGAAAATTATAAATAAATGCATACAAAAACCGCAGAAAGTGGCAAAGTTTTATTGCTTTCATTTCCGCACAAAGGTCGCCTGACGTGGATCACAGAATATCGTATAAATAACGCCCATTTGCCGTCATATCTAATATAATTTTTCTTTTCTTTATATATTTGTCTCGATTTTACAACTACAAATAAAAGTGTACAAAGTGTGAGAGCAAAATACATTAAAAAAAAAAGAAACGCATAAAGAAACGGCGGCGCGCAAGGATTATTGGTTTTTTACCTTATACGGGGTCGCACACACACAAGCATCCAAATTGATTGGTGCAGGAGCAGAAGGAGCAAAACATTAAAAACACAACAAAAATGGGTGCAAGGGAAGACGAATACGATTATCTTTTCAAAGGTAAATTATGAGAACATGACTTTTAAATTTCGTGTGTCTTTGTGTAATTAATGTAAGTACATATATATATATGAATATACATATGTAGTTGAAACTAGCCGGTGATTGGTTGGTTGGACATGGGATGTGGGAATTTTGAGCAGGAGCAAAGCACTGCTTGCTATTTAGATTTCACTCTCATAATGACGACGTAGTTCAATGGCACTAATTGAAACTAATTGGAATAACACAAATGCAGACTGCTGCTTGAGGCATACCTACCAAACAAACCATTCATATTTATGCAATGTAAATAAGAAAATTGTATTTATATATGTACATATGTATAATTTGTAATTAATACGCCCCTATCCTTACTTAAAGCATTTTGTTGGTGTTTTGGAAATGTTGTTGCTGTGGTCCTTTTGTACATGCACTCTTGCTCACATTCGTCCACTATTTGGTCGAGCGTCTTTACCTTCTACTTCCTCGGTCACCCCCTCTTCCATCATACGCGCAACTACTTGCCGTTAACTGCTGACAAACTGTCATTCTGTTTCTGTTCCCATTGCCGTTCGCACATTCGTTCTTTGCTGGCAGAAGCGTGACACGTTGCATAAATCGTAATAATAATCATGATAAAAAATCACACGAACATTGTTGTTTCTTAGATTACATTTTTTATTCATTAAACAATAGTAAAGTTTATGCGCGTAACAGAGTGTTGTTTATATTTTTTAAGTGTTACTATATTTTCACAATTTATTTTGTATAGTTGGTATTCTACCCACACTATCATTTGTAGATTCTCTATGTTAACATACAACATACAAAAGTTGTCGCGGGCGTTTAAGCCGCAGTCAGTTTTCTATGTACACAGTGCAACAAATCAATTGTAACAGACAAAGTACTTGAACATTTCACATTGTATAAGGGCAATTTCTTTGTTTGACTTAAAGTGCATATATTATTGGAGTTTACGTATCTTGGAGTCTCTCTCACTGTTTTCTCTGGTTTTGCATGTATGTTTTTGCGCTTTAAAAACTACACTACACTCTAAAAACGGAAACAAAAAAAACTTGAAATTATATTTAAAAAAAATTTAAAAGAATTGATAGCGAATTTATGAAGTGCCATGTATAAAGTGTGACTCATTACAAAAACATTTAACGATTAGTCTTAAGTGCTGCGCGCATTGATCTCGAGTTGTAAAATTCATTTATACTTTTTCCAAAAAATACATACACTAACATATGTTTATGGAAATAATGATGAAGCTCACCGCTTCCGCTGAACTTGGATGTAGATTGTTTTGAGAACCCCATTAGTTGATCGTTAAAGAACTTGAAAAGAGAGAAACTATGTAATGAATCACCTTACTCGTTAACCGAGAGCTGCTGGTGTCAAGCAATCTACAGTAATGCTGATAACCGAAGAGAGGCGTCGAAATAGAGAGAGAATGCTTCAAATTGTTTTTGTTTTCTTCCAGAGAGTGATAGGAATATTGAGCGAGTGAAACGCAGAATTAATATTGCCGCATGCCAAGTAACCAAACTCAAAAAAGGTGTTAAGAAAGGCGTGATAATAATGACAGTTGACTGACTCGTTGCGTATGGTAACCTTTTAAAAATGTAATCGAATTACCATTAGCATGAACTTCTAATATTAAAATACTTCTTAGCTTCCCCCATTTAATGTGGGTCATCATATGCTGGGATACGCCCATAAAATACTTGTTTTTATGACCGTCACACTGAAATCCCACGAAAGCATAGCAATTTATTATAGCTACTGACCTTCAGGCACGCTCATCCGTATTTTGCCAATAACTGAAGAGTGGGAAACATGAGAGATGTTGGAGTTACTTTAATATTTGCATTTGCTAATTACTAAATATGGTATTCCTTGTAAATATTTTGTTATATTGTGTTTTTTTTTGTAGTTGTGCTTATTGGTGATTCTGGCGTAGGCAAAAGTAATTTGCTGTCACGTTTTACGCGCAATGAATTCAATTTGGAGTCCAAGTCGACAATTGGCGTTGAATTTGCAACACGCAGCATAGAGGTGAGTGGCCAAATCGCTGTCGATTGAAAATGCCAAGTAGATACTTTACTTACATTAATTTAATATATATATAATTTAAAATACAACACGACAAGGTCGATGGCAAAACTATTAAGGCGCAAATTTGGGATACAGCTGGACAGGAGCGTTATCGGGCCATCACCTCTGCTTACTATCGTGGAGCGGTTGGAGCACTGCTTGTTTATGACATTGCCAAGCATTTGACGTATGAAAATGTGGAGCGATGGTTACGAGAGTTGCGCGATCACGCCGACCAGAATATTGTCATCATGTTAGTGGGCAACAAGTCCGATTTGAGGCATTTGCGTTCAGTGCCAACGGATGAGGCGAAATTGTTTGCTGAGCGCAATGGTTTAAGTTTCATAGAAACTTCGGCCCTCGACTCTACGAACGTTGAAACCGCATTCCAAAATATACTCACAGGTGAGTTAAGAAAACATTCCTCAGTATGTTGTTACATACTCATTTAAATTTGAATTTTTTTCGCACAGAGATCTATCGTATTGTGTCGCAGAAACAAATCAGAGATCCGCCGGAAGGCGATGTCATTCGTCCCTCGAATGTGGAGCCCATCGATGTAAAGCCGACTGTTACAGCTGATGTACGCAAACAGTGCTGTCAGTGACCGCCCGAAGCATTCACCGCAGCATCGAAAGCAGCAGCCACAACAGCAGCAGCCCCCCGCAACAACAGCCAGAACAGCAACCGCAAGAAGAATTACAACTATAACAACGGCATAAGATGTTATTTTTTAGTACCACAGCCACAAGCAATTTGTCATTTATGCATGAAATCAACAAGAACAACAACCAACAACATCAACAATCGCAACAACAACAGCAACTTTATCATCCGGCTGTAGTTAACTGCAGTTTAAACTGAAGTTTTATATATGTATACATATAAAAAAATATCGTATAAAACGTCAATGCAACATGCGGCGTATCTGAGATAGAAATGAAAAACACTAAAACACTCCAAATTCAGTTTAAGCTGTAGATGTAACTATAATTTATATAAATATACATAAATGCTAATATTAAAAATATTAATATTCTTAATTTTCGCATCATAAATACATAGTTGTAATTTTTAAAGAAAAACAAACAACAATATTTGCTATGTACGTTCAATTTAGCCGCCGCATTGTTTTCCAGCATGTTACAAAAAAGTCTATTGGGCTCGTCCAATTTCGTTATTGCATATAACATTAAATTCTATAACTTCTTCCCCAATTACAGCGTCATTATTCTTATAGTTGAAAAAATCATTTTAGTTATTGTAGTACACTTTTTGAGTTTATTATTGTACATCTTTAAATTTTAACCATTAAATTGCAATTAGCTATAGAAATTAATCCGAAATGCAGATTTATTTACTATTATTACATTGTCAATATTGGGCACCACACTACCTTTTTTTAAACTAGCTGATAAAAAGAACAGTTGTAAAACTTTAAATACAGAAACAGCAATGGCAGCATAAAAAAAAACTAAATACATCATTTGTGTTTGCTATGTTGAGTGTGATTAAATAAATATAATTAAAATAAATATTTTGATTTTTATATGACATCTTCATGAAAATACATAGATAATTGATTAAATACATAATAAATTGAGATGGCTAGGAATTTCTGTCATTACTTTTGAACATTCGATGCGTTAATGATTAATGAACAATCGATGATTTATCGAACAAAATCGATGGTGTATAATTGTAATCAATTGCCAAATGAACCGATAAGCTTTAAATTCCGTTAATCGACTAAGTAAATTCAAATTGATTTTGATAAAATTAGTTAACGTTTTAAAAATTTAACAATCTAAAAAAAGAAGTTAGTCTCAAAAGTAAATTCTGTGTTTTATGCGCGTAATTTTTTACTGTTGGTCCAGCATACAAATTGCGAACAAAAAACGTATTTTTCGTTATTCATGCCACGGTAACACTTCACATCAATAACACGTGCAATTGCACGGTTTCTTTTTTGTTTGTTATTATATACAGTAAAATGGGACGTGGTAAAAAGAAAGTACATCCAAAGACGCGCACCGCAGCTTTTAAGGCCAGCGAGCCGAGCGAAGTGGTTGAGGCGCCACATTCCTTCATCATACACCGTGGTCTCTCTTGTCCGTATATAACAGATCTAACTATTGACGTGCGCCGTATAATGGAACCGTTCACAGCAACAAATTTGCGCGAAAAAAAAATGAATCGCATCAAGGACTTTGTTAGCTTGAGCAGTTTCTTTCACGTTTCTCACATGGGCATCTTTAACAAGGCTTCCACTCAACTATCCTTTAAAGTGGTTCGCTTACCGCGTGGTCCGTCGCTTACCTTTAAAGTATGTTTGATTGTTTGTTTTTAAAATACAAGCGCTAATTTCTTCATTAATTACAGGTGCATCAGTTTACTCTGGCTCGCGACGTCATCTCAAGCAGCAAAAAGCAAATGATAGACGTGGATCACTTTAAACATGCTCCGCTTGTCATCATGAATAACTTCAGTGGCGATGGAAAACATTTGAAACTGATGGCGACAACTTTTCAAAACATGTTTCCATCCATCAACCTGGCCCAGGTTAACATCGACACCATTCGTCGCTGTGTTCTCTTCTCGTACAATTCGGAAACCAAACTGGTCGAAATGCGTCACTATTCGGTGCAAGTTGTGCCGGTGGGTTTAAAAAAAAAGCTGTCAATAAGATAGTCGTTGGTACTGTTCCGAATCTAGGCAAATGTAATGAAGTCGCCGATTTTGTTACTAGGTAATTTGGCAAATGATTTTAAGCTTTTTTCAGGTATTGTAACTCAACCTCTGTTGTAATAATTACAGAGATGGTTATGCATCCGAGTCTGAAGCTGAAGATGAACAGTCGCATGTTGTGTTAGCTCAAACATTAAAAAGTAAAGGTAACTTAGAGGATCACAAGAGCTCAGTTAAACTGCACGAAATTGGACCTCGTTTGACAATGCAGCTGATTAAAATCGAAGAGGGATTACTAACCGGTGAAGTACTCTACCACGACAACGTCATTAAAAGCGAGGAAGAAAAGGAAGTACTGCGAAAACTAATCGAAAAGAAGCGCAAGTTGAAGGAGCAACGAAAAAAGCAGCAAACCGAAAACCGAGCTCGAAATCTAAAACTAAAAAAGGAACAGAAAGAGCTGGGAGGAATCAGAGGAGAAGGATTTGAAGAAGACGCCGATGATGCAGCTGCTGCTGCGAGCGATGTTGACGATGATGCTCAATATTACAAAGATGAAGTTGGCGAGGAGCCTGACGAAGGTAAGTTTTACGTGATGTCTGCGACAATTTTGTGCCTGAATAACAATTAAAATTACAATTTAATCTTTCAGAGCTCTTCAAAAATGATAACAATGGTTCGCGGAAAAGATTCAAATTGCCAGGCAGCATAAAGTACAAGAATAAGAGACCCAAAGTCGACCCAACTGACGCGAAAAAGAGCTCAAAGTCCAAGAAAAATTATAAATAAATGTTTTAAATAGCTACGATTTTTTTTATTTATATAATATGTTTATTAGTAATTAAATGAGCTATTTGAACATGCGTTGCACAACCTGTTTATAATGGGCATTGCTGGTCTTCCAACTCGACGTAATGTTTTCAAGTAGCTTGACAAATTCACGTTTCTCCTCGTAGTTTGGGACTCGTTCTATTGTCTTCTGCGCCTTTTCAAATTCCTTCAGGCAATAAAACGCTAAGGCTCGACGATATATGCTTTTCTCACTTGGATTGTCATGTGTTTCAACAAATTCCGTATGATAAATGACATGTTCATAGCGTTTTTCTTTCAGCAAGCAGGCAGCCAAATTCGTTTGAACTTGAACAAATAACTTTTCCACTTCAATGCCATCGATGCCATTTGTTTTCTTCTCCAACTTGTCGAATGGTTTATATGTAATCAATAGTTTGGCTGAACGCACAAAGTAATCAAAGGCAAACTTCGGATGCGGCTTAAACATGACAACACCATTGTCCTTGTACCGCAATGACAATTTGAAGACTTCGTCCGCGGTCATCTTTTCGATCGCCGTGTTACAGATGATGCGCTCCAATTTCAGCTCAAATTGTAAACATTCTCCGGACTTCGTTGCGATGCTGCAGGCGGCGGTTTCACCTGGCAGAAATTGCTGCAGAAGTATCTCCAAATAACAATCGATAGGCGTCACCGCGGTGCCCATTTCCAATATTTGTGGCATATGTATCTTATTGCTTCCAAGGTATTTCGATGGCCTGCCATCCAAATTTGCACACGGTTTATATATTTCAAAAAGCACAGTGCTATTTGTCAATGGTTTCTCCACATGCTGGAACTGCAAGTTCAAAACCTTTTTGCTCAGACCTCGGACCCGATCGTTCCATTCCTGACCTATATACCAATCCATTGCTGTATGAATATTATTAAAGATTATCAAGCCAAGTAAGCCAGCCTGCCAAAATTGTAGCAACTGAATGCTAGCATCCGAGCGGTGTGACCCTATGCTGGAAAAACAAAAATGCATATTCACTGTAAGACCAGAACTCGGAAGTGCAGCGAATTGTATATTTTTTTTTTATCTGATTTTAATATTTTACTGTTTTTTTTATTGTAGTAGTAGTTATAATTTATATGTATATGTTAAGTTTTTTTTACTTGTAGTAGAATTAAAAATAATTTTAACTTATTGGTATTTTAAGTCTATTCAATTTTGTAAATAAATAAAAGTGTTCTAATATGATGAATATGAGTGTACATCATGTTGTATAAAAGAACATCACATCTTATCCAGACTGTCATAAGATATTCTCAGCTCACAAACATCGCCAGAATGAGTTCTAAGCCTAGTGTTTATGTGACTCGACCAGATGTCGATGAAAGTGGACTGGATCTACTACGAGAAAGGTTTGCTCATAAAATTGTTTTGCGAATGGTTTTAACATTGTTGTGTACTTGATATTCTTAGCTGCAATGTGACCACTTGGTCGAAGGCCTCGGCAATTCCACGGGAAGACCTGTTGCGCGAAATTAAGGGCAAGGAGGCGCTATTCTGTGCGCTCACTGATCGAATTGATGCTGCTGTGTTGGATGCTGCAGGTGATCAACTTAAGTGTATTGCGACGATTTCTGTGGGTTACGAGCACATCGATGTCCACGAGTGTAAGCGACGTGGCATTCGAGTGGGTTACACACCCGATGTGCTGACGGATGCCACAGCGGAGCTGACGTTGGCGTTGCTACTGGCCACCAATCGTCGTCTGTTTGAAGCCAACAGGGAAGTGTACAATGGTGGCTGGAAATCATGGTCGCCCATGTGGATGTGTGGAAAAGGATTGAAGAATTCACGTGTCGCCTTGTATGGTTTTGGACGCATAGGGCAAGAGATTGCTGCGCGTATTGTACCTTTCAAGCCCAGTCAGATAACGTATACGACACGTTCGCCGAAGCCGGAAGAGGCTGCCAAGGTCAATGCTAAGCATGTTGGCTTCGATGAAATGCTGAGCTTGTCGGACTTCATTATTGTCTGCTGTGCTTTAACCCCCGAAACAAAGGAAGTCTTTAATTCATCCGCTTTCGAAAAAATGAAACCTCACTGCATTTTTATCAACACAGCTCGGGGTGGTGTTGTGGACCAAAAAGCATTAACCGAAGCACTTATCTCAAAACGTATCATGGCTGCTGGACTAGATGTGACAACCCCTGAGCCCCTTCCACTAAACGATCCTCTTCTTAAGTTGGATAATGTAGTAGTTCTTCCGCATATTGGTAGCGCTGACATAGAGACTCGTAAGGAAATGTCGCGAATCACGGCTAGAAATATAATCGCTGCTCTGAAAGGTTGTGAAATGGAATCGGAGGTGAATTTTTAAAACCTTTTTTAAATTATAAATACTGCATTTGAGTTCGCGATATGCAATATAATAGCGTTTTTCTATGTTTTTAAAGTCCCGTTTCGGGGTTTCCATTTGCACGAACCGAGAAATATGGGCAACGATAAAATTCTCAATATGGCCGCTTTGAAATGTCAGCTGTTTAAATGTAAACACGAGTTGGCGAACAATTCAAAAAACAGCACGCGCATTTTAAAATGAAAAATTTTATTAAATTTCAGGATTTTTATGAGGATTTTGATTTTCAGCAACAGCATGGGTGTTTTTGGGAGCGCGATGTTCCTGGAAACAACGAATCATTTTTTGAAGATAATTTTCGAATTAATAGCTAGAGGTGGGCAATATAATTAAGATTCGTACGGGCTTCGTGCGGGCCCGGGCCTTAGAAAAAAGGCCCGGCCCGTAAAAACCCGAAATAGGCCCGTAAAAGCCCGAAGTAGGCCTGAAACAATTTTGATTTGATCGAATTAGAACCGCCATTTATCGCATTTTAATTGCTTATCGATGCTACTATTGATTTGGTTATACAATATTTTACTTGTTTGCACACCACTAATTAAAAATTGGCGGCCTATTGTGAAATTATCAAATCTGTGGGCCATGGTTTAAATGAAAAACACACTAGGCTAAAAGCAAAAATGTAGAAAAAATTTTATTTTTAAATAAAAATATGAATTAATTTGTTTTTCATTAAATACATAACAATATTCAATATAAATACCTTAATAAATATATATATATGTATATATAAATTACATGTCTTTTGAATTTCCTTATATGTGTAAATAAGTTTCGTGCCGGGCCGGGCCGGGCCTTATTGAAAAAGTTTCGTGTTCGGCCGGGCCGGGCCTCTCAAAAAAGAGTTTGTTTTCGTGCGGGCCCGGGCCTTAAAATACAGGCCCGCGCCCACCTCTATTTGGCACCCTTGTGGAGCGCCTTTGTGGATTGGCCAAAAAAGGCACTACATTTCTCCTCCCATAACTCGAACAACATAGCCTTGTGGATGCCACTCCACGATATTGACGGCTTTCGAGTTTTTTGGCTCATCTAAAATATAACAAATTTGCCTTAAAAAGCAAAATAAAATTTTAATTTTTCTATTTTCATACCTTGGCGCACTTAAATGTCAGCTGTTTGTTTAGTGGTGACCTCTTTTTCGTTGTCATATCGATCAAAATATCGCGTAATTACCCAAAAAGTGCGTTCGCTATTTCTACGTAGCTCGCGAACCGACTTTTTTTCTTATGGGTTTTTACATGGGGCGAACGTAACATTCGGCCTGAACGTGAAAAACCAAAGAAAACCGAGGTTTTGGAAGCGGTGGAAATAGGCTATAATTTTCGATTTCAACCATGTCGATTACAACCGTTATATATTAAAAAAAAAAATCAAACTGGTTTTGATAAATGTTTTTTATTAAGATATATATCTACATATATCATGAAAATATAATCAGAATAGGATATTTTATTCGCATGATAAAAAGAAGAGCTATTGTATCGATAGTGGCTCGATGTTTCAAATGAGCCAGTGTTAATAAATCAATTTGTGAATGTTAAATATTCAATTGTGACTGATAAAAATTTGTTTGTAAAAGGCTAATACAATATAAATATGTTTCGCAAATTATATATAAATCAAGAATTGCAAGTAAAAAAAAATTGCAAATTGCAATTTCCACTTGAAAATGTTATTAATACTAAACTAAGTTTACATTTGCTGTTAATAGCAGCTATCGAAAAATGTTAAGTTAACAGTAAAGCGCCATATTTTTTCTTCGTTCCTTCTTTTTTCGCTGTTTCAGCGCGTGGCAAGCGTGGTTCCCTGTTCGGTGCAGTTGTAATTGCAAATTTGCAAGCTAAAATTCGGTCTATCCTTATTTAATAACACAACTCACTGCTTCAATATGAAAATCTACAAGGATATCATCACCGGCGATGAAATGTTCGCAGACACCTACAAGATGAAACTAGTTGATGAGGTTATCTATGAAGTCTACGGTAAATTGGTCAGTAGAAAAAGCGACGAGATTGTTCTCGCTGGCTCAAATCCATCAGCCGAAGAAGCTGACGAGGGCACAGACTTAAATGTCGAAACTGGAGTTGATGTGGTGTTGAACCATCGTCTGTCTGAATGCTTCGCTTTCGGTGACAAAAAGAGCTTCACTCTCTATCTGAAAGATTACATGAAGAAGGTTCTGGAAAAGTTGTCGGCAAGTGCGCCCGACCAAGTCGATGTCTTCAAGACGAACATGAACAAAGCCATGAAGGATATTCTGGGCCGCTTCAAGGATTTGCAGTTCTTCACCGGCGAGTCCATGGACTGCGACGGAATGGTTGCAATGTGTGAATATCGTGATATCAATGGCGCAAGCACTCCAGTTCTTATGTTCTTTAAGCACGGCCTTGAGGAGGAGAAGTGCTAATTTCTTTCGACTTGCGTTAATGATTGATGTACCATACATAAATTTCAATTGCGGCTTTCATGTGGAAACAACAACAACAGGAACGAAAATCAACGCCCATAACAACAAAGTGCATGTGTACATCGACCACTAACATACTCACACATGCCTATTCTAAACGATTTTTCTATTTACACACAATATTTTGCAATAGTTCGAAATTGACAACTCTCAACCATTATAATTTGGATGTATTATGAAAAAAAAATTTTAGTTAAAGCAAAAGACTGCGCCATCAGGAGCCACATACAGTAGCAAAATCTAACGAATTTGTGGTATCTGGAGAGAAACGTAATTTAATGTTTTATATCAACCACATTTATGTATACTTTTGTTTACGTTTTCAATTAAAAATGTCAAAAAGAATCGGAGGTAAAGATCATATTTGTATGTACGAAAAAAAAATAAACGAAAACCTTATACATTTACTGCATTCTCAATTGATGTTTTAATTTTAAAGGTCCTATGCATTTTTCCAGCACATATCATGTTAACAGTTACAGAACAAAGTTGAATGAGTCAGCTATTGGTTGGGGCAAGCAAAAAGTTATTGACCTTTGACAGTGAATTGAAACAGACCTGCGCAATGCAGCAGTACATGATTGCTGAAAGAATGTGTCCTACATTTCTTGCGTTTTGCGGCATTGAACATAACCTGCCTACCCAAGAGTGGATTTATTCTTACTGTTGTTAATACACTTACAAATATACATTTGTACGATGTCCAATTTTCACAAGGTTACTTACAAGTTTATTCATCATCTAGCTACTTCACGTTCGTTTTACTTCGTATATCAGCGTATAGTTCTTAAGTAGTTGTACCAATTTTTTGTTTAGAACGGTACTTTTAAAAAAATGTGTTAATTAGAATACATTACAAAGAACACAATATCCACTGCATGCGTCTAGTATCTATGTATTATGTAAAGCAATATGAATAATATAATCTCTATTTGTAATTATGGAAATTTAGAAAGAAAATTCAATCGAGTGCTGCCATCAAAAAATTAACTACATATTTATTGTAATTGGGCTGAATTATTTTAATGGATATCGACCAGGCGATTTTCAATAAAGTTAACAAAAGAAGTAGGGTTTTAAAAAAATCGAAATAAAACTCGTAGTTACTAAACAATTAAATTTAATGCACATAATAATTTACAAACTTCCAGAAGAAATTTAATGTCACGTTAAAAGCAAAAACAAGTTTTAAATTTAATTATTTAGTTTCTACATTTCAGATCTACATATCTGTAATACGGCAAAAGGTTCAATTTTCAAAAAATTTGTAATGATTCGGCCAATTTAACAGCGTACTATAGTCAACTTCAACTTCCAGCATTCGACTTTCTGATTCTCTTATGTAAAGAAAATACAGCAGAAGTCGCTATTTATTTGCATTTGAGAAATATTAGGTTAATAATTAAAAAATGTTTGGTAACGTATTTGGTGAACCGCAAATAATTTTGAAATGAAACAACGATTTAACGGTATTAAGTATTTTCCGTGCCAAAATCGCAAAAAAAAATTGTGAAGTTACAGTCAAGCACGTAATTTGTTCAAAATATTGTTTAAAAAATATAAGTCGGATGTACATATGTATATGCAAATGGGCCTGAGCAATAGTTAATAAGGAAAACATGCGCGACGTTCATTAATTGGTCCATTTTTTTTTTATAAAATATTTTAACAATTTCTTTTTATTTCGTTCATAATTTTGATGCGGCACAATTGTTTATAATTGCATTTTGTTTTTAGACTCCCATTTAAGCTAAATAGAATGAGTCTTTAAATTATTTTTTTCAGTCAAATGATTTAAGTGTTAGTTTGTTCTGTCTATGTTTAAAAAAAGGACTTCCCAGATAATTGTGTGTACTATTTTCAATGTAAAATTTTACACTTATATATTACAATTACACTAAGTTTGTATATGGAAACAGCAACAGCTGCAATGTTGCACTAAGTTCATTGTGATAGGCTTTGATATATGTTATATGTATGTTTGGAATGAATTGTATTAACAATTTACAAAAAATAAATTAACAAAACTTTCGACAAGCTTATCGGTACGATTAGATTATACTTTACAGTCCGCTCTTTTGATTCAATTTTATCGCGCATCGCATTCAGCTTAATTAACTAAAATTTAGGTAAAAAACACTCATCGTTACATACTACATACACAACACGCTGCTCAATATACATAGTGATCAAACATATATATATATATATATATATATATTAGGTGTTATTAGGCATAATGTTTAGATCTTCGTTAATCACACATAATCGAGCTGTACATAGATTTGCTTGACACCAACAGACTCAAAGATCATTCGCGTATGCGTCACCACATATGTGGGATCAACATTCTTCGACACCTCAAGCTTGATGGCACCCACAAAGACATCTGAACAGAGGGTCCAAAAGTGCGGCTCCTGCACGGAATAAACACCAGCCAAGCCAGTCACTTTCTGGTAGCACTGCAACAGCGATCGGTCCAATGCGCTGGGCTGACGCTGCATAAGGATTAGTATGGATTCCTTAATTAAACTTAGCACACTTAGAGCTATTAAAATTGCGATGAAAATTGAACAAATCGGATCCGCGATCATCCATCCAAACATTTGCATTAGCACTGCCGATATAATGACGCCCACGGAGCCAAGGGTATCGGCCAGAATGTGAAGGAAGACACCACGCATTATCTGCGAATTGCTGCCGCTTCCACTTAAATCATGGGAGTGTCCATGGCTGCTGCTGCTCCCGCTGTGATCGTGTGAATGACCATGTCCTGAAATAGGCACGTGAATTGCAATTTTAGTATTTTAAGCATTAATTATTGAAGTGTCTTTTACCATTATCCAATGAAATCGCTTGATGGTTGTGATTGTTGAGATCATTGTGGTTATGAGAGTGTCCATGACTGGAACCGCCGCCGCCATGAGAATGCCCATGTCCATGACCACCACCTCCGCCATGGGAGTGACCATGACCCCCGTGATTAAAGGCGTATATGCCAACGAGATTGACGAGTAGACCAAGCACGGATACGACAAATAACCGTTCGTGCTTCACTTCTGGCGGTTCGATTAGTCTCTCTACGCCCTCAGACAGTATGAAGAAGGCAATGAAGAGCAAAAACAAGCTATTCACAAAGCCCGCCAATACCTCAGCTCGCACATAGCCATAAGAGAACTTATCATTGGCCTTCCACTTTGTTATCACTGACGCAGCCAGACCAGCTAAAAGACCCGTGCAGTCGAAGAACATGTGAAACGAATCGGAGATGAGGCCTGAAAAAAATATGAAAGTATGAATAGGCAATTGTACAGTTTGCTGGATTAGATTATAAACAGACCTAAGCTGTTTGTCAAAATGCCATAAAACAGCTCAACGAAAGCAAAACTCAAATTGAGCAATAGGAAAAGAAACAAATTGCGGGAATTGCGATCGGAGAATATGAGACGCTTCCAGCTGTTTAACTTCTCCTTGATACGGTAGCCAAAATTGCTTCGATCCTTGTGCGTTAGCGGAATCATCTTGCCAAAGAGATAAGCTACCTTTAATTCAAAATCATCAAATAAATAAAAAGACACGCATTAACGTGTTATCAAACACACACGCACGCTTAATTTTATTTTTTGTTTTATTGTTTTGTTTGCATACGTGGTATTATCGTTAGGCAAAGCTCTCTCGCTTCCCGCTCCAGCTGGCTGACGACTCTTGTGATGCGAATGCTTAAGGCTAAAGAATTTCTTGGGAGCGTCGTCGGCGGCAGCAAGTGTCTTGCTAAATTAGCGCATGAAACGCTTCCTGGAGACGTAAGTTAAACGCACAGGTTGGCACTTATTTACACAGGTGGATTTAGCACAATTGTTGTCGATGGTTTTTGTTCAACACTTCAAATTTAATTCATTTTATAGATGAGTGGAAAAAGACGAAACCCGCACCAATCTGCCGTGTTGTCATTAAGCTAGACGTCAACGTACCCCAGTAAACATTTGACTACCCACTAAGCTAACAGGGTTGCATTAATCTAATAAAGTAAATGGGTGCGTTCAGCAACACGACGTATGACGTATTACAACTATCGGAACGTAACGTTTGATCATAAAGCGTAGTTAGGGAATCATCAATAATTTATTTATAGTTTTATTTAGTAGTTACGAAGTAAGAATATTTACTGTACACAAAAAAAAAATCTAATTTATTTGTCGCTTGTTTTTATTTCTTTAGCTAATGCATATTTTATTTAATTATTGACCATTATTATTAAGGTTCTTCAACGAACCACATTCACTAAAACTAATTCAGCAAATTCAGTCTGTTAACACTGACTTTTTGTTCTTCTGAACGTGACCATTTGCCATTCACCGAAAACTATCGACCGTTCAAGACGTGTCGTGCCGAGATTTCAATAAATTAATCGATTGCTCATCGGTTAGAGCCGAAACATTTTTTTTTTTTTAATTCAAACTATTCACTAGTCTGTGTTTTAAATGCAAAAATTTGTGTAGTGGAGCTGAGAAATTATTCTTTCATTTCAGAATTTTAATAGGCTCTGACTTACACATTCTTCTACCTAATGGGTCGAACATGTAATAGACAACTCGTTTATTAATATGAAATATAACCGATGTGCTTATCATTTAATGGAACCGTGAATCTAAATGTAGTGCGGTAGTTCTCCAGTTTCCAGAAGATCGAGAAAATATACAAGCTTCGCATATGCAATTGTATTAACGTAGTTCCGACCTAAAATTGTGTGTCTTGCTATTCAACGCTGACACCAAGACCTTTACATTGGCCGTTTGATCCAAGAAAGTTGGTTCAGCAGACAACAGAATAATGGAGTTATACGCATGTATTCCTTACATCAAAAAGCAAGTTTATTAAAAACTCTACTACACATAGCAGTATAGTCGTAGTACTTTTTTCATACAATTCATGTTAAATTGTAAAATCCGAGTGAGACTACTGAACATATGTTGTAAAGTTTACGCCTCATCACCCTTGGTAGCACGTGTGTAGATAACCTGGGAATGATGTTGCACGACCTGCTTAATCAGACCTGTAAACATTAAAGGGACAGCACATTAGCAACATTGACTATGAGAATATCAATCTATCAAATCCAAAATTCTTACCCTTTTCGCGCAGCTCAATCAGAGCACGCTTGGCCAGAGAACCGCGAATCTTCAAACGCTCAGAAACAACGGAGGGCGTGATAAGCTTGTAGGCGGGCACCTCCTTGTACAGCTTCTCATAAGTAGCCTTATCGAACAAAACTTGGTTGTTCAGCTTATCCCTGACTTTGCCTTTGGACCACTTCTTCTTCTTGGCCTTACCGCCGCCTGAGCCCTCCTTCTTCTTCTGTGTTTTTTGCGGCTGCTTAGCCGACGACTTTGCGTCCTTCTTAGGCGGCTATAGAAAATAACAAAAAAATGAGACACTTTTAAAACAGGTCACAAAATACTATTATAATTGCCGCACTTATACGCTTTATTGTATGTGAGGGACATTCGCTTTCGAGGTTATGGTCTCTACATGTTTGTTTGTAACATGAATGGATGGTTTCACTTAATGATATGGCATTATCCATCACAAATCTTAAAGCACAATACAGTCCAAACATTTTGTGTTGATCATTTGTCAATTTTGAAGCTATTTTCACGTCCAATACAATATATTTTTATAAAAACTACAGCAGCCGAACTCACCATCGTGAAGATTCAATGCAGAAAGATGGAGGACGGAAATTGATAG
This sequence comes from Drosophila sulfurigaster albostrigata, assembly GCF_023558435.1. Classification (NCBI taxonomy): domain Eukaryota; kingdom Metazoa; phylum Arthropoda; class Insecta; order Diptera; family Drosophilidae; genus Drosophila; species Drosophila sulfurigaster. The sequence goes on from NC_084882.1 coordinate 5,935,176, forward strand.
AGTTACCATGCGTTATGAAAATTAATCGATAGGTGGCAGCCCTAGGGCATGAATAGCAATGTGACCATTTTTTAGAATTTGGTGCGGTCATTGGTTGGCAAGTCTGGAAAATAATGCAGTCTTATTATTATCATGTATACAAAGTCAGATCAATTTTTTTTTCTTTTTTTCTTAAATTAAAAAAACCTATTGATTATAACGCTGAAAAACACTAGTTTCTGCTCTGCGGCTTTGGTATATATCGCAAGTGTTTGATGTGTCAGGCTGAAAAAATTTCAGAAATTTCGAAGCCCTGAATTATCGATGTTTATTAACATTTAAATTTTATCGAAAGTGTGATCGATGTTTCTTCATCATCAGCGTGTGTTTAGAATTTCACATTGTGAGACAAATTTATCAAACGAGATTGTTACAATTATAATTCTGAACTCACTTGAATACCAATGGATCACCGTTTCAGCTTAAGTATTAATTCCGCACGACTATCAAATCCAATTGCTGATTCCACATGGATAGATGGACAGTCAACGTAAGTAACAAAATCATAGCAGCATCTAACCGCCTGTGAATTAACATTGCCAACTTGTTGTCTAGCTTGAGTCGGCCAACAATATGCCAGCTAAGTCCGAAACATCGCAGCAATTCGAGCGTTTGTCTCAATGGAAGTTATGCAAATGAGGCTCCACAAAATAATACCCTGCATCAAACATCAACGAATATCTCCAGAGGGACGCGTCAAAGGTTAAATCTTAGCCAAGTTGATCCAAAGTAAGTAACAGAATGTAAATAATTATTTAATAAATAATTAATAATGATTTCCACGCACTAGAACCTATGCAGACGTGCACAGCAGCGGTTTGGCCTCCCGCATTGTGAAATACCATATGGAGAGTCGAGGCGGTCTGCAACGAAGCATGTCCTTTAACCATATACATCAGCCAATTATACAGCCTCGACGCAGCAGCATCGCTACATCGCCTCTCAGCCATAAGCCCAGTCTGCCGTCGTTATCAATGACACAAATAGCGCCACCAGAGCGCAGTTTTTATTGCGGCAACACTCTGCCCAGTTTATTGCGTTCAAATTCGTTGTTGGGAATCGAGAAATGCAGTGATCAGCTTTCACGCGAAAATCGTCCCATTCTGCATCCGCAGCCGTTGGAACACGAAAACGAACCCACACGCAGCGTCCTGGAGGAGTTAAAGGAGATATCGCGTAAGCGTATTAATAGTGACGTAAGTCAACCAATTTCGAGTGCAAGTTCCAGCGGTTTAATTAGCCACAAATGTTTACAGGATATTCAACAAAATGAGTACAACACGAAAAAAGAGTTGTAATCGCGTGGTAGACTTTGTCGATCATCATAATATGCATTCACATCCTTATACACATTCACAACCGTTGTCGGCGCTGCAAACGCCAACTGGAGTTAAACGACATCGTGAATTGAGTGTCGCGGTGCCTTTGCGTATGCATCTTTCACCAATAGTTCTCCCACTGCAGCACCACCATCTACAGCAACATCTGCAAAACCACCAACTACAGCAGCAGCAACAGCAAAATCAACTTCATATGAAATATGGAGGTAGCAACAACAACCACTCGCCGCAGCAATCGCCGGAACAGATAGCAAAGCGTCGCAATTGCAGTTACAGCAACGATATTAGCAGCTCGCTGAGCTCCAGTAAGCTGCATAGCAATAAGAGAAAACTCTACGATATGCGTGAGAAAGTGCGCTTGGACACTGGCAACACAAGTTTCGCGACAAGCGGTGGCAGCAGATCGCCTGACAATTCGCCCACACAACATGCAGCCAAAATACAGCGTCGGCAGCCAACGACAGCCGATTTACGGCTGGAGCATTTAACAAAGTCACAGAGTACACCTATTACAACTTTGCCAGCAACGCCAGCACAGCGTGCGGTCTCGGCGCCGACTTTGCTACAAGCAATAATCCAGGAAAAAACGGAGACGGTAGCGACAGCATCACCGAGGCCAAAACTGACATTGTTCAACACGCAGCAGCTACAATGGAAGCAACCGGAGCGCACAGTTGGTGCAGAGAGTCCTGATACCGATGTGGATGCTGGTGAATATGCGGGCATACATTTCGTTAAGCCTAAGCAACAGAATTCATTCAATGGTATCAAGAATTCCCATGTGGAGCGAACACAAAAAACCAAATTGGCACTTATGTTAAGCAGCTTAAAAGGGGAAATTTATCAAAACGATGCGGAGTCAGAGGCGCGACTAAGTGATGAACCAGATGCAAAGCAACTACAGCCGATAGTGACGACGACAACAGCGGCAACACTTGTTGTGACAACAGTACCGGCAACAACGCCAACGATAACAGGGACATCATCGGAAAAAACAACTTCAACAACATTAACTACAGCAGCATCAGTTGCAACAATTACGAAGCCCGCAGATGCAAAAATAGCAATTTCTGCATCCACAGTAACAGCAATACCAACAACTACAGCAGCAGAAACAGTAATACCAACAACAAAGTCAGTTATATTAAGCATGACGACCATAACGCCTGCATCGAGCACAGCGCAAACATCAAACAATAGCTTAAATTTGATTTCATTCAACAACTCGGCGACCACCACAAAACCCTTACCACCAGCTAACAGCGAAGTGTCATCAAATCTGAAAGCAAATAGCAGTTCTGTTCTAAGTGGACTTAAGCTGACAACAAATACGACCAATGCCGCAACTGCACCCATCACATTTGCTAGTCCAAAGACAGCAGATACAACGAATCAAAACGAAGCTGCCTCGATAAAAAAGCCGATAGCTCCAACTGTGCCTGTATTAACGAGCACCACAACAAGCACAGGAGTATTCTCGTTTGGTAATACGACAGTCACAGCTGCAACAACGACTAATGCTTCTGCAGTGAGTGTGACAACGTCACCAATCACATCACCAACGTTTACATTTTGTAACGCTACAACACCAGCAGCTCCTGCGGCAACATCAGTACCAACAACTGCAACTGATGCGTCAGCTAAAACTTTAATGTTTACTTTTGGCAGTGCTGCACCAACAAAGTCAACAATGGTAGCAGACTCGACAACCGCCAATAAAACAACAACATTCTCATTTGGCAATGTTAGCAACAACAAAGCTGTGCCAGCGTTTAAAATGGATAATTGGGCTCCAAAGCCTTTGGAAACGGTGTCTGACAGTAGCCAGAATTTAGGCAATACTTTTAAGGCCCCGACATCAACAGCTGCTCCAACAAACGTACAGAACACTACGGAAGCAAGCAAAGCTTTTAGTTTTGGCACCAATACGAGCACGACCACAGCCAGTGTTGCTGGGGCAATTGTACCAACGGGTACACCAATTTTTGGCCAGGCAGTGGCAACGCCTTCATTTAGTTTTAACAGTGCTACAACAGCAACAACAACAGCTCCACTGGCTGCGTCAACTTCTTCTAATAACAGTCCGGGTATATTCACATTTGCAGCAAGTGGACCTGGAGGCACTCCAGCAGTTGTGAAGCCTGTGGCAAAGGCCACACCATTTTCATTGCCCACTAGCAATAAAACCAATGTATTCAGCTTTGGCGGAGGGACTGGAGGAATCACGACGAAGACTCCAGCAACAGCTACAGCATCGAGCAGCTTAAATTTTAGTGCTACGCCAACTGCTCCACCAGCAGCGAATAAAAACAGCTTTAGTTTCAATGCCACGCCCAAGCAGACCCCCATATTTGGCAGCGGCACAACGGAGAATGCAACTGCAGCTAAACCATTTACATTTGGCGGTACCGCTGCCGCAACGGAGCAACAGCCGCAGTCAACAGTAGCAGCGGCGCCTGGAGGCGGAGGCGGAGGTTTCTCTTTTGCCGCTGTAGCTCAGAAAAATGAATCCGTCAATTTGTTTGGCACACTGGCAGCCACAAGCGTTGTGAACCCGAGTTTTAATTTTGGCGGCAATCCCGCTCCCTCAATGACATCAACAGGAACAACCGCACCAGCACCTGCTGCATTTGGGGGCTTTGCAACACCAGCGGCGCCTGTTAGCAAACCGTTTACATTTGGGGCAGGTCCGCCAGCAAGTGATGTCGCCTCACCCATGGGAGGTAATCTATTTGCAAGTGCTGTAGCTGCTACACAGCCACAACAAAACAAGCCAGGTGGTTTCTTCTCGACAACAAACAATAGTAATGGCGTTGCGCCAGCACCGGCAAATGCTAATGCTCCATTTGCATTTGGAGGTGCCACATCTCTGCCTCAGATGAACAGCACCCCCAAACCGTTTGCATTCGGTGCCACTTCAGCCACGACACCAACTCCAAATATTTTTGCCAGCCCCACCCCAGCTCCCACACACGGTGGACCAGCATTTAATTTCGGTAGCACATCGTCACCAGTTCCAGGAAACGCACCTAGGCCCGATATACATGGAGGCCCCACGGCACAGCAAGTGAACAGCGGTAATGTATTCGCATTGCCTAACACACCGGAAAGTCGACCAATAAGACGCGCCACAAGGCGTCTCCAGAAGTAGGAACTTCATCTGGAGAATCTTTAGCATTTTAGAATTAAGATAAAAGACCAATTGAATTGAATATGAATATGAATGTAACACTCAATTATACATATGTTTACAGCTATAGATTATTATATTTACATTCTAAATAAATTGTCAGCAATTTGTAATCAGATTTAATAAATTGAGAAGATAATAAGCTCAAGTATTTTTCGTGCATATTTATTTTTCCGTAATGTACATATGCTGTATTTAATTGTTTCTTATCACGCGTTTTTTGGGTTCTGCATAACCGGTACAATCGTTGTTAAATTCGCAAAATGAGCCAGCTACATGAATTTCAAAAGTTTTTATATCGTTTGCATGGAACAATCCTGCAAATGTGAAATTATATTCGGGCAAGTAATATGGCAAATAGTTTCCATCGAATTTCATGTCATACAATACATAAGTGGTGTTCTGGAAAAGATTAGGAATGAGAATGTGTTTTCTTGTTCTCAACCCGAAACTTACTCGTAAGAATGGACATTTTTTGGGAAGATTTTTCTTTGTTTGCAGAATTCCCTTGTACAGAAATGTTACCAAGTTTTGTCTTTTATTGCTACCCAACATTTGGCAAATATCCAGACGTATACCGTTTAATCTCATCACCTTGTTTCGCCCGTGAATAAATAAATTTAGTTCAGAAATTCCTACCAAACTGTTTACATCGGTTTTGTTTGACGTTATTTCAAGATTAATTGTGCTTTTGTTCTCCAAGTAACAGTTAATTTTCGTCAAAATGTTACTGTTAACTGCACATCCAATATTCGTAAAAATGATTTTCTATGCAAAAAAAAGTGAAGAAAGGTTGTATTTTAATCTAATCCAAGTACCCACCTTTTCGGCATGACTAATTATTGCCGTGCAAAGCAATATATTCCAGATCAATCGCGTTTGTTTCATTTCTTTATGTCAACACTAGTAACCATTATAGAAAAAAATCCACTTCTATTTATACCTATTCGCATATCAACATCGTTATAGAATTAAAGTTTTTTAGGAAAATTTATTGATGGTTACTCAGATAAATAAATTATTCGAACAATTTAACATAAAATGAATCAATTTAGACTGAAAATAAAATTTCCAACCGTTTTATATATTTCCAATGGATGATCATAAAATTGAAAACAATCGTAATCTTCTTACAAAATATTCAAGATTTAGAATTTAAACCTATTCAATGGTTTATTCTGCTGAAAAACAATAAATGTTGTTGGTATTTATATACAAAAAGGCTCTGCTGGAATATATGTATATGTCGTGATTAAATGTGAGTAACACATAAAAATAGTTTTATTCAGATTAATCGTACTCTTTATTGAAGAACATCCCCAAATATCCCAACGAATCTAAGGTCGATGTATGATTTTCTTCTTTTATTTAAAATTTTCATATCATTTTCAACCCCCAACTTCAGCTCCAACTCGATTTCCATTCATTCCATTTATAAGTATAAGGTGTGTTGTTCTTGCGAAATTTTGTATATAATTTTTCGGATTTTGTTAAATTAACTTTTGACAAAATTGATGTTTCCTTTTTCGTATTTTAAAAATGTAATAACTTTAAATTTAAATTAATTATAAATGTATATGGACGTGTATGTGTGTGTAGTGTGCATGTGTGAGTGTTATACATAAAATAAACGTAAGTGTAAAGCAAAATTGTACAAGGCTTTATGGGGACGACAACATAAAACGTAAATTTTCAAGTGTATATATATGAGATAGATAAATAAATTACTCTTATCGATTTATTACTTTTAAAGCGGTGTAAGAATATACATATGTAAATGTATATATAAAAGTTCAAGAGATTCCTCTGTTAAAAAAATTTTGTTGTAAACAAAAAGGATAAAAAGACAGTAAATAATCAATTAGGACTCAAGGTATGCAAAAATGTACGTACATTGGAATCTTGCGCGTAATAAGTTAATAATGTATTATTATACGTCTGTTTGTTAAACATTAATCATGCCACATATGCTAATAAGTATTTAAGAGTCGTAATTAAATTGTATGTAATTTGTTTTATATTTATATGTAGTAGTATTTATGTAATGCATATTTTCACAAGTGTTTTCTTCTTATCCATTTTGTATTGTTTCTTTCATTTCAAGGACTAATCGCAGAAAAGATGATTTATTTTCTTTACATCGATTTTAATTTATTTTTTTAATTTTTCTCTCATTTTGATTAGATATAGAAATGTAAAATGTAACTAAATTTAACTAATTTGATTTATATATTTTGCAGTTGTTCTTGTTGTTATACAGCAACTTGTTGAACAAGTTTTTATTGTTGCTGTGTTACTTGAGCTACAAACAGAAAATGATTTAAAAGAAAAACAATATATTAACAATTTTGTAAAACGAAATTGCACCGGTGTCAAGGACTACAAGTGCCCTGCAGTTTGGCGCTCATATGTATCCGTATTCTGTAACATAAAAATCTATATATATTTAATATATATACCTATATATATTTAATGTATCAGAGAAAGAGAAAATGAAATAAATCTATACAATGAGGGAAGTAAAGTGGGGAGACTACAGACAGCATAGTACAGTATGTATGTATATAATAATTGATAATTGTAATCATAATAGTAAACTACACGTATGCCCTTTCAGCTTGCACTTGATTAATCGATTTGAAATACAGTGCGGCATTTCAGTAAATATACCTGTATATATATATATATATATATATATATAAGTATATATTGTTACATGTTGTATTATATAGATCGTTAGCTGGGCGCATCTCACTAACATTGCTTGATTGTGTTGGTTTTCGCTTAGGCTTACAAAAACTTATCGCATATATTATGTATGTAAATAAATTGTTGTAAATAAATATATATAAATAAATTTTTATATATATTTATTGGTACGAAAAATTGTTGCGTTCAGTGTCTGTGTTAAATCAAGTCATTTTAAACAATCTTTTCATTTCGTTAGTTTCTGCCATTTATTTAGCTTAATGCTCATCTCACGCTGTTGCATTGTTCAGTAGCTGTAGCTTAACCTTTAATTCTGCAAATGTAGGCCGTTTAGCAGGGTTCAACTCCCACGCTTGGCGCATCATCTCGTAAATTTCTGCTGGACAACCCTCAGGCGCTTCCATTTTATATCCAACTTCGACATGCTTCACAACATCCGCCAGTGGCTGGGGAGAATAAAATGCATTTATACATATTCCAGTTAGGTTAGTCATTTCGTTCTGATACATACAATTCTAGGATAGGGCACACGTCCAAATGAATATATTTCCCACAGGAGTATGCCATAGCTCCACATATCTGATTTGTTGGAGAATCGCTAGAAACAATAAACAAATAATTAGTTGACAATCTCTAGAAGTATGTGCGTAATATGAAAGTCCACATACACCATTCTTGAGTGCCTCGGGTGCGGTCCATTTAATGGGCAGCTTGCCGACATCGAGATTATAGCATTCCTCACGTGCCAGACCAAAATCTGAAACCTTGGCCACACAATCCTCTGAGATTAGGACATTTCGAGCAGCCAAATCACGATGCACAACCTTTTTAGCCTCCAGGTATTCCATGCCAGAGGCGGTGTCACTATAAAACGCATTCACTATTACCACTGGTCGTCAAAAATATATTCATATTGCCACTTACAAGGCGAAATTAATCTGATCCTTTTTGGTTATGTGCTGTCGTCCACGCGAACGCAAATAATCAACCAGCGATCCTTTGCTCATGTATTCCGTTACCAAGTACAGATGCTTGCTGGTAAAAACGAGGCCAATAAACTTGACCAAATTTTCGTGCTCCAGCGTACTAAAATTATATTGTATTTAAGGATTTAGATTAGAAATTGAGGTAATTGTCTATGCATGGAAAAGCTATACATACGTCATGACCGATGCCTCAGCTAGAAACTTTTGCACAGCGCCCTCATCTTTCAACATTTTGACAGCGACTTTCTCGTTGCGCAATATGCCCAACATGACGTCACCAAACTCGCCCTTTCCAATACTCTCTCTTAGTTGCAGTTCCGACTCAGGTATGACCCAACCCTTGTCGACAAACTCTTTGGAGTTGATGCAAAACTCTTGTTTTCCAAGTTTAGGCAAACAATTGATTAACTGGGTGCAGAGGCCATCTGCGTCTGCTTCATAATGCTATAAAAGTGATACGATTACGAAGGTACATTTTTTAGCATTGATTGCGAATATATGGTGATTATTGCAATTAACTTACGGCAACAAGTTGTCCAAGATTCTCAAAGTATTCCTCATCGTCGATAGTCAACTTGTTCTCTAGATATTTGACACGATAATGCTCGACTTTGCCCTGAAAGCAGACGCACAACGTGTAGTCACCGGGAAAATTTGTTGACTCTCGCACAAGGAAGAGTCCATCCTCACGTGGCTGCAGCAAATGCTCCGCTTCATCACGTGTTATGCTGCCATGGAACCATCTACAAAAAGAAGAAAATAAATATAATCAATTTTATATCTAATTCGTGTTTTTCCATGCATTGAAGTACTTACGGCATTGCATTTAGTTTGACTTCGCATTTACGCAGATTGTGATGCTGCTGCTGCTGTGGAGCACTTGTGGGTGACAGGGAAGCATGATTCATGGCCATCGTGGAGCTACTTGTCCATTTCTCCATCCCGCCGCCGTTGATGTCAAAACTGTGAAGAGAGGTGGACATGCCAGAAGTCGTAGTGTTGTTGCTAATAATATTGCTGTTATTATTATTGATGTTGCTCCCACTTGTCGCGGCAGTTGTTGGCTGTGTGGACTGTAGCAACATGTTGTTGCTACTGCTGCTGCTGGTGCCACTGTTGTTGCCGTGCGCCAAACTCTTTGGCGGCAATGCCCCGACTGGAGCAGTGTGTAATGTAAGTGAGGAGGACATTATATTATTGCTAGAAGCGCAGTTGGCCAGAAGCTGCATATGTTGTTGCTGTTGCTGCTGTGTGACGGCAGCAACAGCAGCGGCGGTTGCCGATATCGATGCAGATGCAGACTGATCGGTTGCCGTTGATGCTCCCGCTGGTGCAAATGTTGACAGTATGCTATGTTGCTGTTGCTGATGTATTGTTGTCGGCTGCTGCTGTTGCTGTGTTTGATTGGGCGATTTTGGCGAATGGTTGTTGATTAAATTATGACTATTCAATGCGTGCGTTGACAGATGCAAAGCTGCTGCCGCTGTTGCGCCCGCCGACGGCCCGCCGACGTTCCTCCCATCGGTTGTGTCTGATGCTGCAATAAAATTATGCAAATCAAGTTAGTAAATATTTCGGAGAGATGATGAACTCAGCAGAAGCAGAGATACTTGTGTTTAGAAGTTTATTTATATTTACTAATATTCGTTTGCCTATACATGCAATATTGATTGACATGTAGATATCTGTGTTTCCATGAGATCAACAGTGATATTGTTTTATGTCGGTTGTCTAAGCTTAAGCTATCTAGGTGCATTGCCTTCCTTTAAAGTTGTAATGGGCTTTTGCATGATACAAATGCAGCTGCAGGAGAACTTATCGTCAAACTTACCAAATTGTTGTCACGATGATGGTGATGTGGTGGTATGCTCGGCGGTACAATGTGCGGCTGTGATTGGCTTAATTGATGCTGATGCAGCAGTGAAGTGCCTGTCACTCCAACACCAACTCCAACACCAACACCCATTGAATTGGGCTGAGGCGCAGGTCGTTTATTGTGTCGTAGGGGTGCTGTAGGCGGCATTTGATGCCCGGTGGCCTGCAGATACCATGGATCACCAGCTGTCCCGCCAGACGCAGCTGCCGCGGCGACTGAGGGCTGCGAGAAACCGCGATGATGTCCAACGACCGTTGTTTGTCCGTTCTGTGTGGCAGTCGCGTGACTGTTCATATCCTCGACTTTGCAACTGCCACCTGTTGAAGTTGCAGCTTTGCTGACGGTTTCCGCTACGACTCCTGTTCTGTTTGTTGTGGTTTCTGCTGTTATTTTAGACGGCTTTGCAGCCGCAATCACTCGGGGTAGTTGCTGTTGACACTGCAGTGGTTTGTCTTGCAGTTGCCCCTGCTTAATTTCCACGGTTATCAGCGCACCACTCTCGCCGATTGCTTTTGTCCTTGTTCTTGTTGTTCTTGTCTTTGCTGGCCTTGATGGGGTTTCCTTGGACTTTGCTTCAGTTGCCTTCGCTGTGGCTTCTTCGTCTGTAACAGTGAAATATGTTTTAGTCAATTGCCAACAAAACCATGCTAATCTAATCAAAACACAGACACACATAAATACACTCAACAGATAGCCCACACACTCACTCACTCAAATTGTACGTATATACGAGTGGTTAACAGCTATAGCTGCTTTTGTAAACTGTTTGCTGGTTCATACAATGGGAATAAGTTCTTGTTATTATTTGTTTAACTCATTATATATGCATAAATCATACAACACGTATTCATCAACAACAAAAAGCATATCAAACAATCCGCTTGAGCATTACTCATGAATTCGCTAATAGGATTTCAAGTTCAAATTCATATCTAAATGCAGCTCATTCAAAATTCACAATGAGCTCACTTGATTCAGCAATTGATCTGGCAACTCCTTGCTTTAACCGTATTATTCTCGTATATTTTGTACTCACGAATAACTGAATGTATAACTAAATAAATGCATTTTTCGAAATTAAATAATGGTTCTATACTTCTCATTCAATTATTTCTTCCAATTAAAACTCTTCATCCTCAGACTTCAATATTGAATATATAGAATTTAGACATTACAGATTTGCTCAAATATTTATGTTTTTTTTTATTACAATTTGTGTACTTTAATAATTCATTATGATTAAATTATTATCAATAGATGTAGACCATAAAGATTAGTTTTTCTTTATTCAATTGTTTTATTGAAAGTCAATTCTAAATGTAAACGAATATTCATGTCATTTAAAGTTATACCGTATTTAGTTGCTTATGGCATATTATCAACAACGAAAGTGTGCAAATTTATTTATCAGGACTCAACATCAATTACATTGACATTTCTATTGCAAATGCACTCCTAGAGCTTCGGTACTAGAAGTCGGAGTATCTCACAGTTGAGCACACTCCGGAGCTTTGGGTTACTCGTAATGCCGATCAAGTATCTGAGCTTAAGACAACACAGTGGCAACGCCCACATAGTGACAGACAAAGATAGAATAATCAAGAGCGAAAGAAGGTAGAGAGAGAGGATGAGAAGTAATTTTGGCGAGTATAAAACATTTGCATGTGACATGCATAATTAAAACTTTTACTGCGCAATTTCTGTAAGGTTTGAGCTAACGATATCGTTATACCCTGTAAGCTTGGTATACGAAATTCCTCTTGTTAATAATATATGCAAAAATGAATTTCGCTTAAATAAATGATGAATATATATTTCATTAGTATCAAAAGTCGTTTATGGTTTAATTATATTGTGACGGATATTCCTCGGCTGTTTGCTATACTAAAACGTTACTCTTTAAATTATGCTTGGTAATGAAATTTTCAGAGCACTTGAATTTGAATTAAGCCATTAATTCGTGAAGCAAAAAAAAACTTATTCACTTTTGATTTGGGTTTTGCTCGTAATTGTGATTAAACAAAATTTCGAGGAGTGTTTCGATTTTCTCAAGCACAACATTGTTGTCGTGTTTTTGATTCTGTAGCCTGGTTAGTTTTCCAAAATTTATGTAAATTTAATTGCGGAAACGGTTTTTGCATATTCAGTTCTTAATTTTAGTCACGAGAATATAATAGTCTCGGAGATTTATCGTGGGCTTCGTTTTGATTATATGAAAGGTTGGTAAAGTTAAAAGCCAATTATGGATTACGAGTAAAAGCCTAGAAAATTAACTAGCTTCCCACTTTGGCATGCCGCGACCTTGCTCAATTTAATTTTGATCCATATCCGTCTTTTAATCAACTATAGAAACTCATGCAATTGCAATTAGCCACACTCTCGCGATAATATACCATTTTAACATGACTTTATAAAATGCCTAGCATACGGAATTGCATGCAGTCATCATTATTTTAGACGTTATCGGCATCGTTCGCTTCCTGAATCAGAGTCACGCTATATTGTCTCCAACACTCCAAATATTATCTAACAATACCTCAAATGGCAATTAACCTAATAATTTTCTTTTAGCAAGTTATTTTGTAGAGTTTTTTTTGACACTATTTATTATTTTATACAGAAAATCATTAAGTTGAGTCATATTATGTCAGATGCGCCGATTGAGCTTTGGTCATTGATTCAAATCACTTCGTACTTTAGTAGTACAAGAGTCAATTGTTATTAATGAGTTCAAATAAGTGGAAAGCTAATGTTAATAACATCTTAAGATCTTTAGAAAATGTTAAAAACTTAAAATTTGTGAATTAAAATATATATGTATATTCTAAAATAGGACTATAGTCTCTAACTTTATTACTGAATAAATATACATATTAATAAAAAATCATACTTCGTTAATTTGCAGAATATACATTTTTATACCTACTGGTAAAAAGGTATTATAACCTTGTGTCTGTATGTAACAGGCAGAAAGAGTCATCTCCGACCCTATGAAGTATAAATATTCCTGACCAGCGTAGAAAGCCGAGACGATATAGTCATTTTCGACGGTCTTTCTCTCTGTATGGAACTCTGGATTTAAAAAACTACAATATCGAAATATAATTTTTTGTTTTCAAATTTTAATAACAATAATTACAATAACTACAGTATTTATGATACGAAAATGTGGTTTTTATTTGTTTTATCTGCTCTTTAAGTATCGTGATTTTATCTCTCTCATTCTGATTTCAAATTCTTCTTAATTGATCATTGCCCTCCACTTTCAACAAAGCTGTTGCCATTGCTGACTGCATCTCTCTTAAATTGTGTCCCAGTTCATAACTCACGGTTTTCGATGTCACTGGTATGTCTCAGGGATACATATTGTATGCATATAGTAAGTACATCGATATGTATACGTACTGTATATATGATAAGCTTTGTACATACATTCAGCATTTTACACTCTTGTCACAAAACAAAGTCGAAATGTTGTGTGAACGGAAAAGAGTGCTGAGACGAGAGGCAAGTGTAGTTGTATTTACATATTAACACAAACAACTCGACAGTAGAGAGGCAACGAGGGGCTGTCTGTAAATAACTGTCATCGATGACACCCGCATGACATGATGACTTCACCTCACTTCAAATTTATTTACGGCTTTTACCTAACAATATACTTTATTAAAGACGAGTTGGTAGCGCTACTAAAAAGTACGTAACACATGTAAATATGGTTTTTTATCGAAACGTCAAAACTAAAAAAAACTATTTTAAACTTATACTTATGTTGTTGTTATTCTTTCGAGGTTTTACAAAATCTGACAAATATAAGCTACTCATTATTCAGTACATTAAAAAGAAGTCAAAACTGAAATAATATTTATTTCCTACTCTGAAGTAAATTGTTGAAAAATGATTTATAATAAAGTAACAAAGCAGTTCGAGCTGTCAGTAACATTATTAAAATGCTATTCCTATGAATATTTCAGTATTGTAAATACAATGCAAAAATAAAAATAAATTTAGGAAAAAGTGTTTAAAAATAACCACAATTATCTGCCGGACATGCAACAAAATTCATTTGCAAGGCCTCGCATTAACTAAAATGATTCATTGGTAATTATTTTTGTCATACATAAGATTTTGGTGAACAGAATTTGTTGGCAGTTTGTTCGTTAGTTTGTAGCAAGACTGATGTGGGAGCAAAAGGGGTTTTACTTTTGTATATATGTATATTATTTTGTATATTAACTTCTGCCAATTGGAAAACCTAAATAATAAATGCATTCTATTGGATGCATTGCATGCATAAAATGACTTACATATATATATATAGTTACTTCTTCATTTTGTAAAACGAAGACGATATTTTAATTTCGATCTGTCTTTTAGAAACAATAACCTTTATAAAAATATACTCAATTATCAGCCAAGGCGTCAGTATTAGGAAAACCCATTCACAAAGATCAGTGAATAGATGCTGGGGCTTCCCACATGACATAGCTATTTAGGTAATTAGTACTACCTTCACAAGCATATAAGTTGATATACATAGGTGGCGTGGTAGCGCAGGTTCATATATTTTCCTTGTTGCTTGGCTTCCTTCTTCCTGCTGTCAGTCTGACAGTCCGAGTGTCTGCTTGCGTTTTTTTTGAGCTTCATTGCAAAGCATGTAATATGCAAATTGTTGACCAAAATGCCAGCAGAGCAAGTCCCCTCCCTCCTTTTTTGACTTAACTCATTATATGGCAGTAACACGCCGTCATTATCATCGTCTGTCTGTGAATAGTGGGCCGACTCTTGTTTCATTCAAGCCTTTTGTTATGCTTCTCCTGACAGACTAACTCAGTTGACTAAAGTTATCTCTTTCAGTCTTTCATTATTATTTTACACTTTTCAGCTCGAAACTGCACGAAATGATTGTGATGCCTCGTATTTACATGTCTTTGCTCTTGTGTTTTCTTTCATCAGTCCGTTCCCTTCCCTGTTTCCAACACTCTTAACTTCTCTTGGTTCCTTTCTCACTCATACACAATGAGGAAGCAATACAAAAGATTCTCATGTACTTGTTACCTCTATGGGTGTTGAACTGTAGTTTCTTTCCTACTCAATTCCCGCATATACAATTTCTTCACTTCTTTCTCTCAATGCCGTGACGTGTGCTGCCCTAAGGCAGTCCGTCAGTTAGTTAAGAATGCGGCTACTACCTTTCTGAGCATACACCAAAGAAAAGAAAAAGATCGCTGTAATAGGGCATCATCATATTCCTTGCACATTTTCCGTTAAACATTGATGTATATTTCGCTTAGAAATTATATTTAATTGCAGTTTATCGAATTGAAAATGAATATCACGCAACTTTTACTCTTGTTCAGCAACAACGCCTTATTATTACTCATTGGGTGAGTTGTCAATAAGGCTTTAGTCGTTTGCAACTGGAGACTACTGCCAATTGTTAGGTTTTTGCTTAAACCCAAAAACTTAAAACCACCATCAATGTCAACTCAAACCAAAGCGAAGGGGCTCTTGGCTGGTTTCGAAATTGTGCTCTGTTGGATTTAGTTTACCAAGCGCGACGATGGTAACTTTATATGTATGCAATGCAGCACTTGCGACATTGGACACAGGGCTGCTTTGGGTTTTTCAGTTTCTTCGTGATACCTTGTAGTGGTTTAATACTCACGATATATGTGTTTTTTGTACCCGCTGATCATAGGGTAGAAGGGTGTTATAACTTTGTGCAGGCAGGAAAGGTTGTAATAGGCAAAAGGAGGCATCTCAGACTCCACAAAGTATATACAGCTGTGAACATTGAAATAACAGTGCGACAGAAGAAAAGCTAAATAACGGTTTCTCCTGTTCCTGTTCCGGTTCCATGGCACATTATTTTTGTAAAATGGAACATAGAACTCTTGGGCTGCACTTTGGAATAGCAGTTGTTATACCCGCTACCCATAGGGTAGAAGGAAATGTATGTAACAGGTAGAAGGAGGCATCTCCGTCCCTGTAAACAATATATATTCTTGATCAGCGTCAACAGCCGAGACGATCTAGCCATGTCCGTCTGTGTGTCTGTCCGTATGAAACACTGGATCTCAGAGACTATAAGAGATAGAGCTATAATTTTTTTTCGACAGCATTTTTTGTTTGCACGCAGATCAAGTTAGTTTCAAATTTTTGCCACGCCCATTTCTGCCCCCGCAAATCATCTTTCTTGAGCTTAGAAAAGATGAAAAATTGTATACAAATTTCTGTATCGCATAAAATGTTTTACCAAGATGGTTTTTAATGACATAAATTATGAATCGAAGCCCGAAAACCGTCGAGCGATACGAAAAACCACAATTTTAGAGAGGTCCGAAACATAGTGCTATTCAGCTAAACTAATCCTTTTGCATCCTCTAGCAATATTAAAGCAGTGCTCAGTTGGGGAATAAGTGAAGTGGCTATTGGCCAAAGACTGGTGGTCACAAATTTGAACACTCGAAGTCCAAAGGTGCTTACTTGGCAAAAGACATCTCAAAGCCAGGTTGGAATTTGCCAAGCGCTACTTGAACTGGCCACTAACCAAATGGAAAAATATCCTTTACAAAAATGAGTCTGAGCTGGTGTTATTTGGTGGAAAGGTTCAAGACAATATGTCCGTTGACCACCAAAAACCGAGAACGACCTAAATAATACCCTTAAGACCGCTAACCATGGTGGTCTTAAAATCATGGCATGTTTCTCATTTAGTGGTGTAGATCGATGGGATCATTGACCAACAATGTCTTTTAAAATATATTGAGAAACATCATGCTGAAGTACTCTCAGGATGAAATGCCCCAATAAACATGGACTTTTCAGCAGAGCAACGAAACCTAAACACACCGGCCAACTGGTCAAGGAGTGGTTTGGTCAAGAAAAAACTAATGTAATGCCGGATTTAAATCCCGATTGGGATCTTATGTTGCCAAGAAATCCCCGAGATTTAAGCCACACCTTCGACAAGTTGTGCAGGAGGTATGAGCCAGAATCCCTGCAAGCGTTGTGAAGACTTAGTGGACTCCGTGCCACGTAGCTGTGAGGTTCTAATAGCCAATAAAGGCTATACAACAAATTATAAGGTCGTATTCAACTCGCAATGTAGTAGGATTAAGATATTTATATGATTTTTGAAATTTATTAAATTTTTCTTTTGACACTGCTATTTCAAAGCTAAAGCACCCAATTTCATTTGTTATTATCCATATTCGCTAAAATATTGAATTAGCCAAATTGAAAAAAGTGTTTAATTATTAAAAATTAAATACTTTATGCTGTTATAACTAAATTGTATCTGGAAGTTGTGTTTATAACATTATTTTTTAATTTTAAACGCATAGGTCGCTATCACTGTTCTTTCAAAGTTCACATGTATATTCTTGATCAACGTCAACAGCACTTGTTATGTTTGCACGCAGATCAAGTTTGTTTCAAATTTATAACTTGCCTTCATAATAATAACTATATTATTTATTATTCCTGAGAATTTTGTTGTCATCGGATAAAATTTTTAGAAGTTATTAAATACAATTTTTTAGCTCCTTTGGCTGACAATCTGGTATATTTTGACCTCTGTGGTATATTTCAAATGTAAAACTTCATAATTCATACCTTCGTCATTTTAGAGTAATTTTGCGGTATACCACATAATAATCTTTTACGAATAATATTTCGCTATTTTGCTTTTATTCAAAATAGGTAGCGGGTATCTTACAGCACACTAGACACTAGCTTTCATACTTGTTTCGACTTATGACTATGTTTTAGACAGACATGATACTTTCAAGATTTATAATGATCCGAAAGTCTGACTTCTTCAGCACAAACTTTGTTTACCAACTTATTTTGGCTCTAGAATTCTTTGAAGTTACCAGGATACCAGAGTCTGTTGATTAACGAAATAAATAAATGTAATTGGCTGTACTAACCAATCCAATCATCTGTACTGTTTATAGGCGGGAGTGAGCTGCTGCTGTTGCTGTTCATGTTATTGATGCTGCTGTTTCGGTTTCTGGTTGACGATCTTTCTTTGGTGTTGCTTTCGTTGTTGTAGTTGTTACCGCTGCTGTGATCAGACTTTGGCTTAGTTGTTGTCGTTGCTACTGACTGAAATTTACGCTGTGCATTGCGCAAAAAGTTCAGCAAACGTATATCGATCGGCTGATCGGACGACGTCGAGGATGCAGTGCTTCTTTTCCCGGTAGCACTCCCGCTACCACTTGACGTTGGAGCATATTTATCGCAAAAGTAAAACTCCTTGCGCTTTTGTGGTGCATAGGACGCACTTAAGCTACTGCAGAGCTGCAGTGGTCGACGTCGAGCCTTTGCAATCAGCTGGCCACCAACCGCTAGTCCATTTGTGGCACTGGCGGTGGCAAGAGTCTCGCGGTGGCTCAAGCTGCTGGCACTGCGGGTCAAGCTCTGTTTGCACCAGTAGACATCCTTACTGCCAAAATAATAATAGCGTCGGCGTGAATCCTGCGAACCAATCGATCCACTTACTCGACGCCTACTGCAAGTAGTGCGAGCGGATTTTTTGGTATTTGTTGTGCTGCTGCCTCCGGTGGTCTGACTTCCACTGCTCGTCTGTGAATTATCACTCTCGTTGCTCAGGGTATTGGCCGCCAATTCAGCGAGTGCTGCCGCAGCTGTTGTTTCCCTTGTCTTTCCTTTGATTGCCGCTGCGTTCGATTGCGTTGGCGTGAGATATGAATTGGATTGGATGAAGACGCCATCGCAAGTGATTTTAATTGTTGTCACCATGTTCCATGCAGCATTTCATTCGAACTTTCATAACTTTAATAATAATTTTTGGACCAACACTTCTTCACTTCACTGCCCTTAGTTGTGTAAATATTTATTGAGCTTAAATATGATGGTACAATGACTGTTTAGTTCACTGCTGTACGGTTTAATAGCAATAATAGCTTTAAATGCGTCTAAAATTTATAAACTGTATTTGCCTTGGGAATATCTCTAAGAGCAAAAAGTGAACAATTGAACCCATCCACAATGGTTAGACTAGTTCCCTCATTTTACTTCTGGCCTGTCTGAATCGAGGCTAATACCGAAGCGAACAATGTGCACTGCAAATTGTTTTCTCTTGTAATAATGCTAATTAAAGTTGTTGTTGTTTATTATTTTTAAGCGCAATTTGTGATTTGGTCCCTCGACAACAAAAGACCCAACGAAAAGAATCAATAGAAAAGCAAAAGCAATAAAAGAACTAAAAATAATGATAAAATTCGGCTGGAGAGAAATACTAGCGCAAATGGAAAAGATCTAAGGAGAAAATGCGAAGCGTAAAAAAAGAGGCAGTGTGAAACAAAAAGCAGCAAAAATTGGTTGTCTTGATTCGAAGCCGTGCTCCATATTTGTCAACTGGATAGACAGAGGAAAGAGGTTTTCAGTAAGTAGTAATAATAGTAATTGTGTTGCTGTTTTTTTTTCCTTTTTTCTTGGCATTTTATGAAGTCAATTTGCCACATTAACTGTAACTGAGTAAAGAGAAAACACAAAAACATGGCTGTAAGCACATCGAATAAATAAATAAGCCCATATATAGTACAATTTGTACTCGCAAGGCTTGTTTTATTTCAGTTTTGGTGTGTTTAGCTTTAATTTAATCTACATACACTCTGTACCTCGATGGATTGAGGTTATTAAACACAACTCATGATCTATTTATTTATAACAATTTTCATTTGGTTGTGATTCTGATCTAATGAAGGAAAAGCGAGCCAAATACGGAGTGTCTGCTAGTCAACTATTTTAAACTATTTTTGTGCCAGCAACTTTTTGGAGGGTTGGGAAAACACGAACCAAGTCGCATGAATTGAATTGGAATTTACTGGAAATGTGTGTATGTATGAAACATACATACTCTTGCACACATCTTGTGCAAATACATTCAGTCTTATATAAAGGAGTATACATACTATAAACATAGGCAGACAAACATACTATATTTTGGGCGTGGGAACGTGGACAACGCTCATTGTTATATTTAGTTGTATTTGAAATGCATTGTATATATTGTATTTTATTCAAGTCAGGCACTCGGCTTGGGAAAGTACGTAAATAATCAGGTGAAATGTTACAGAAGTCGACACAATGTGCTGATCATAGTTGTGAATTCGAGATACTCATGCGATGGACGGATAGGTATGTGGATCTATGTATTAGCACCACATAATTGCATGTGAAGTGATGATAGTGCATTGTCTTCACAGGGAGTTGAATGGAAAAAGAAATAATCAACACAAGTTCAAAAAGTATGTAAAAATTATTTTTAAAGTGAGCTACTTTCGAAAGAAGCCATAAAAGCATAACTAAAAAAAACAATATTTATAACTTATCAAGTCCCATTGTAATTATTTTAATTTTTGTGTTCAATATTCCCGATTACAAATCTGTTATTGTACGTTTAAATCTTAAAGTTCAACTTGAATTCAATTCACTTAGCTGATGAACTTAATATTTTTAACAAAACTTCAAGTTCGGCAAAGCGCTGTTCAGTTTAATTAGTGGCTTCCTAAAAGCTTTTCACTTTCTAATCACATTATTATTATGTTTGGAGAACTCTTCTCTCCTAATGTTACGTCTACTGCCAACAATTAAATATGTAAATGAGCTCAATCATTAGAATTGGACACGTGGAAAGTGATTACTTATCAAGAGAGGGAGCTCCAATATTAAATTCTACTTCTGAATATTTCGAGTCTGACGGGAAGCCGAAAGAGAAGAAACTTTTAACGTTCGAGTGTCGCCAAAGAAGACGCATGTAGAAAAAAACAAAAACAACACTAGTGAAAACAAAAACTAATTTAAAACAACAACCAAATCTGAAATATAACACAACAAGCTTTTGTTGTCTTTGCCGTGTAGACAAAATGCAAAATGAAAAGCGAAATCAAAACAAGAGACCACAAAAAAACCTGATCTTGGGTAAAAATGAAGTGGCTAGTAATCGAAACAATAAGACCATAAAAATCATACAACCACATCGCGAACTAAGAAAACAACGGCAAGTTGGAAATGCGTGAGGCGCCGTGCTGCGCAGCAAGGCACGGCGGATATCCTCAGGCATGTTTTTTTTTAGCTTTGGTCAACTCGTTACATTACCTGTTGCATATATATATGTAAGGTATATAGCAAGTGTATGCAACATAAATGTATGTACATCTTTGTATGTGTTATTTTTGCAGTGAAAGTTACGCTTTTTGTAGGGTGTTGCACAGTTGCAGCTAAAATTGATTAGCTATTAAAGTGTGTAATCAATTAACAGCTTTAAAGACAATAAACAAAATATTTATTGAGTAAGTCGGAAATTCGATACACTATTTTGAATGTAATATGTTTAAGAAAATTATTGATTAAAAAGTTAATCGATATCTTTTCAAATGTCCCTCAAATTTGAACAAATTCTGTGAAACCATCCTCCACAAAATTCGAGTAATTCAATTCTATGATGAAGTCCGTTAAGAGTTTTGATCAGTTGAGGAAGCCAGTAGCTAAAATAGATATGGTAAATATATCAAAGTAATTACTATAAAACTATTGATGATAACACATACATAGCTTGAAAGATGCGTTACGTACATTAGTCGAACTTAGCACGTACACTTGAAAAAGGCAAAGAAAGAAGATGAAAGATTACTCGTAAAACAAAATGGAAAAATCAAATGAATGCGGCGCATGCGCAATTGAAAAATGAAATGCGCCAATGGCTCGTGGGCATTTGCGTTTGATTATTTGTTGTTAACGTTTTTTGTTCGGTTTGCTTTTCATTTTTCTTTTTGGGTTTTGGCCGTGTGCAGTGAATGGCAAATTGCTTAAGTAGATGGGAAATATGTACATAAATAAAAAAAGCAATGCACGGTCGCTAAAAAAACATCAAAAATTAATTCACGCGTCTGCAATTGTTGTAGTTTTTGTAATTGTTTTTTTTTTTCGATGCCTTGCGCAGCGCACTGTCCACTTTTACTTGGCTCTTGGCAACTCTCTCAGGATGATGACGTTTTTCGTAAATCAGCCACAAAAATTGGACGGGGAAACAACGAGAGAAACATCGACAGTGATCACAGAGTTGCGATCAAAAACTAGTTAGAGTTTAAGGAACCCAAAACGATGACTAATGCTCTGGAAAATTGAAAATTGTTTTTACCTGGCGAATTGGTGGTTAAAACAGCTTCAACCCACTAGCATTTTGTCAAACTCTAGTCTCGCAATGCCTGCACGTCGCCAAATTTAGCATGGAAATCAATTGCATGAGCTAATGATTCATGCAATTTAAAAAAGTTGTGCGTTGGTGAGGTTTTACATGGGCTTTTATAAGCATCTCATGAAATTATATTATTTCGCTAACACAAATGGGAAAACGAATTGAAAAAAGCTGAGTAAGATAAACAAGACGAGATCGACCTGATGAAAACAAAAAGACTCAAATTGCTTCCTTTAATAACACTATCTTATACAAGTAGTCTTTCTTATTAACGATATACAAATTGTAAGCAAATTTTTTTATCTTACAGTTCATGTAACACCTTTGACCTAAATACTATAATTTAGCCAACATCCGAAAAGTTCACAAAAGGCCATTACATCACTAGATAGTCAGAAAGTCACGTCAAGTTCATAAAAGTAAAGCATTAAATAGACAGCCATCATATATCATATTTATATAGTTTCCATTATTTATACAGTTTTATTTTCTATGCAATATATTTTGCCAGCTTTTACATGTTGATTAGCAGACTAATTTGCATATTGAATGAGAGCTGCTTTCTTGAGGGCAAACAACAGAAATTTCGCACTTTGCATGCATTGAATTAATAAACAATTTTTAACTTGATTACACCATAGGGGTTGGCTTTTTGAGCTTTATGAATTTGCACACACTAATTATTGTTATAAGATATTGCATCAACATAAAACAATTGATTATTGGCAATAATTTAAACACGCGATGCGCGATTTCAACCGGGCTTCAAGCCTGCTGCGCTTGAGCGGTGCGAACTTCACTAACCGCGCGCTTTGCTTGCAAGTTTCCAACTGACTCAAATGTCTCGACCGGCAACAAGTTTGAGGGGCTCTCAAAATTTAAGAGTGTAGAAGAGAGCGATATGAAAAACACACCGAAGTGCGACACGAGTAGAGCTTTCTTTATGCATTTTCGTGCTTGCGAGTGTGTGAGTGGTATTGTTGAGCTTCTCTCGCATGCGATTTATGTGCAGCTGTTCGTTTGTAATATAAGTCTCAAGCAGAACGAATATTATGAATTTGCACTTCTCTCGCATGGGATAAATGTAAAGAGCTCAGTGCATACTTATCGCATGCTATACACAATTAAGTTGCTATTACCTTTTAATAATACTTGTTGTCGAATTTGTGAATTGTCAAAGACTAATTAACCAATGCCAAAAAACAGATGATCAATTTTGTAATATTCTTTTTGATCTTTGAGCTATTTGTTGATGTAGCTTTGACCAATTTCGTTGGGCCACAGAATAAGTAAGCAACACCTTTTGTGTGGATTGTGTATTTTTCTTTAACATATATATTTTATTTATAATCGATTTTACCTCATTTTCAGTAAATGAACGCAGCAACTTTTGCGAAAGAGAGACCCAACTGGCCAACATTGAAAGTAAACTTTTGTTGTTGTTGTCTTTATCAAAAGCCTTGAAGTAATGATTGCTGTTGGGAAATTTTGTGAGAAAATTATATTTATTTCGTATAAGCTTTTGCTGCCATTAATTAAGCAATTATTGGCCGATTATGCAAATTAATTTATGTTGAAATAATTTTGGCTATCACCTTGATACAACTTAAGTATTTCATATTATTATTATTATTTAGTTGATGTACTCAATTGTAAAGTCAATATAGTATTAGTCGAATAACTACATACTCCACTTGAATTAATTTTGTATGTATATTGAAATTGTTTCCATCCTCCTGGTGATGGTGATGTCGTCGATTTTTATTTTTCAGTTCTTTTGTTCAATTAGTCAATTTTCCCCCATTTTGTTTTGTCAGTTTGCAGTCAATTTTTGTGGCGTTGACGCGTGTAAGGACCAAATCAATATTTATATTGTCCAAAAAAAAAAAAAACGCTAAATAAACACATAAATGTCCTTGATGTAATGGACGAATGAAAGAAATACACAAAAGTATTTCATTCATGTAGAAGGTTCTTTATTGTTTGTTATTTTTTTTTTTTTATTTGATTGATCAGAAAAGTTATTACAATCCATTAGATAAACAAAGTGTTGCCCAATTCCCTGATATTTTGTACAACCTCTTAAAACTCAAAATATTTACAGAATTTTGATTCAATAGACACAGTAAACAGTAAGAACTTTCTTTATAGACCGGTTATATTATTTCATAAATGCAATAAACAAAAAGAAATTCTTCAATAAAGTTTTTAAATCAGTCAAGATTTAATTCTTCAAATATATGTATGTATTTTAAAACCAATAATATATAAATCATGAACATCACAGGAAATTCTAATCAGGCAGGGCATGCCAAAATATGTGATATTTATGTTGCGTAGAGTTGCGCTTGCTAAATTGTTCAGAAGTGCGCGCGTTTTGTTCGTGATATTTTCTCAATGTACGCTTTTGCAACTTAATGTGCATTTCTCAAGCACATGCAATTAGTACTTGGCGATTCCATGACGTGGCCCCCAAAATTCTCACGCCCACATTACAACCCGACCCAACTTCTCTCGTGATATTCATCTCTAACTGTGCAATATTAGCGATCGACTGTGAAGAGAGAAATTGCATATATACGAAGAAGAACGCAGAAAACATCATGGGATGAGATGAGAGGGAATTGTGAGTACGTAAACAAATTAGAAATGAGCTTACGTCACCAATAATGCAGGATGCTTGAAGTGGAATTTGTTGACCCACAATTCCCTTCACATACACCAACACTCATACACTCAGCTCCCAATGCACTATGTTGAATTTGACCCGTTTTCGTGGCCAAAACTCATTTTTCGCAAGTATTCAAATTTCCGTTTTTTTTAGTGTTACCATGTTGAGAAATGATCAAATCGCGATATTGTATACATAAAATGTTAACTTAACAGTTTAATGTTAAAATAACAGCTGTTAAAGTAAGCTGTTGCAAGCAGACACCACGTGCAGTGTTAAATGTTAAATTTGCGGTGCAATTTCAAATTGACATATCTTCCACAAAAAATCATTAAATAATAAAATTCAAAAAGAATATCACTTCTTCAAGTTATTACTATGTGTTGATACTAATATGTTTCGTGTTTTGTTAGTATTTTTCTAATAATTTGTATATTTAGCAAGTGTTGTCCCCTTGTCACTTTTCGAAAGAAAGTTGAACTTTCCAAAAGGTTTTAACTAAAATGTTCAAATTTGTTCAGTGAGTGTGTATATACATGATGTAGATTTGACAATTCTGAATTCATAATATGTAAGCTCATTATGCGTTTTTTGCGGTTTTTTTTGCGTAATTTGAATTATTAGGGAGCAACATTTTGATCAGAATTGCAGAACTGCTAAAAGTGTGGCGTAAGCAAGGAGCTTTTGCGAGAAACAAAATGCCATATACACTTTCATAACTTCTTGATCTTGCTGTCCTATTAAGATTACTTGCGTTAAACCCTGAAAAAATCGTCACTTTTCGCAAAATGATAAACAAGCCCTTGGTCAAGCCTTTGAGATTTTTTTTTTCTTGAATAACTTCCATATTTTCCGATCTGGACCAAATTTGCAGGACGCATTTGAAATAGGACATTCATCTTGTGTTCCAAAATTGGGGTCTCTAACTTGAAAATTACTTTAGATATTCGCTTTTTTTCGATTTCTGTGGGCGTTGACACGCCCACTTTTTTAAAATACCTTTCTATAGTAATAACCTTCATTATACAAGAAACCTGCATTCAAAAATCTTGTTAATTTCAAAAATTTTAATTTTGGCCACAAAAACGGGTCAAATTCAACATAGTGCAATGGGTGCTAAAAATAAAATATGTATGAATTTACAAAAGCATACATAAGCGAAAGGCACACAGGTCAAATATGCAAAAGCTAAGAGATCGAAGAAACTTATGCATTTAACAAACTTACATATGTATGTATATACATATGTATTGAATACAGCATAATGTCGATAATTGCACACTCAAACTTTTACGCTAAAAAAGAGGCAATTATCGAAATGTACGATTAAAGTAAATACATTTTTGTGTTTTATTTTTATTTTAAACGGATGCGCATTATCATTTGACAGTTACATTGATCGCAAATTATTTTTCTGAGCTAAAACTCTTCATAAAAAGAAAGATCTACGATATTTTTGTTGAGATATATTAATGAATACTGTATAAATATACAGATCTCTTGGACTTTTTTTCTCCCTCGCTCTTTGGCACATCAATGTGATAGCTGCAATAACAATAATGATAACCACAGGTGTTGTCATTTTATATTATTAAAGACCCACACATTATACAATTGATTATAATGCTATGTTCTTATATATGCATAAAAGGTATTCTGATAAGTGTAATCAGTTACTTTGGTTTAATATTGTTGCATTTTGTACATCAATAATGACACATTGATAACAACAATTAAATACACAATGTGATAAGATTTTGGCGTAAATTGACAAAGTACGTGTAATAAAAACTATATGTGGAGACTGATATTAAATTAATAAAGATCTGTCTTTCACCCGCCATAAACATTAATTAATAATAATATGATATACATTTTCTGTCGAAATATCAACATCCTTGACAAACTATAAGATATCCTGTAATAAAGTTTTTTCATCAACTAGACAAGCAATATGTGCCAGATTATTAATGCATGTAGCGAGAAGCGAACACAACGTAAAGACAAAGAAAAGGTCTCAGTTAATTTATAAAATGCCAATGCAAAAAATACTCATTTTTGAACTCTGACACGCACACATAGCAAAAATTTCAGAGAGTGCGCGAAAGAGAAACAGAACTAAGGCAGAAGCAGAATAAACAAGAGGAGCTTGTGTATAACGCCCACGCGAATTGCAATACACAAATAAACTAAAAGCTTTGGCGCCACGACCACAACAACAAGGCAAGACATCAACTGACTTCAGTGCGTGTGAAGTGTGACGTCAGCGCACGAAATGTTTTCCCGAAGTTGACGACTACGCACCGGACCAAATGACCATTAAAGCCCAACAGATATAACAACTACGCATATACTTATGTATACTACTCGTACAACGAAAACTACGATGCGCTCTCGCTACGCTTCGGTTATTGCCGTTAATTATTGTTGGTGCTGCTGTGTTTTCACTGTTTGCTGATTTCGTTATTGTTGTTGCTGTAGGTGTATGGAGTATATACATACATATGTATGTATGTACATATGTAGTGTATTGAATTTGGTCATTCATGGAGCTGTCGTTCGTTTTGCATGTGTGCGCCTAGTTGGCTGTGTGAATGTGGAGCCTCGTTTGCTATTCACAACACGCCTTAAAGGCAAGAGAAACAACAAAATTGCGCGCCATTGGAGCGCTGAGTTGTAAAACGTGTTTTTGTTTTGCAGTAGCTGCTGCCTCTGATGCTTTTGTTGTTGTCGCTCGATGGACAAAATTGCGTAGTTTGTTGTTTTTGCTTTCAATTTTTTCTATACAATACTAATAAATAAATAGTATACATTTATGTATAAGTGCGCATATCCCTTGATGCCGATTTCTAATATAACTGTGTTTTGACCTTAGACAATAAGCATATTTCACACACAGGTGTATATGAGGTAATTTATGTGTGATTTCCATCTATAGAACACCAACACTCATGAAATGTGTGATTAGAAAATATTATTGCGGCCTTTATGCAAACAATTCTGACAACATCGCCAACTTTACGCAATAGTTAACATTTGAAAATTATGCAAACATTTCCAAACAAGCACACACACTCACAAAGTCTCTAACACACACACAACAATCCATAGACAGCTGTCAAGTCGCGCCTCTGAAGAAACATACGAGCAATGCTCAATAAAAACAGAAAAACAGAAGTGAAAAAAGTTGTATCCTTTTTGCACAAACTTTCGTCACTTTTACACACACATGCTTACAGCAGACTCACGCGCACAGACACACTCGCGCATAGATACAAATATTAGACAGACAGCGCGTCGCTTGTAAAGGGCGTTGGGTGTCTGACCATCCTTTCAACAAAATACTCAGATTGCGCACACATTCACGAATATACCCATACATAGGTATGTGTGTGTTGATATTATATATTTACTATCAGTGATACAACTTACCTGATATTCCTATTGCTTTGCTACTCTGTCCCTGCTGCAGCGATTGCTGCAGTCGTCTGGCATTCCACTACGCCTTCAATCTCCGCTGATGCTGCGGATGACAACTTCGACGGTGGCCGACCATCAAGCAGCGATTCGATACATGCACATTTTTATTTTGAATGTTATAAATTATTTATAAACATTTGCACACACAAGCACACGCATATACACTCGGGCACACTTTTTTTGAGTGGCCAACTTGCTGCTTTTTTTTTGTGGAGTTTTTCGACGTTTTTCTTTTGCTACCTGCAACACATTTGTTACGCTTTTGTTGACTCGGCTTAGTTATTGGGAGCGATTAACTATGATTTAGTATCAGTACTAACACGCCGTAGACATATAACTATATTTTAACACTCAAAAACTACGAACTATGAACGCGCACTAAACACTTTACGGCAACAAAAAATTCCATGAAAAATAAAGCAGCCATCTTTGTAGAGGTGAAGAAACATCGATGGCAAAATCGATGCATCGATGTTTTTAAAATCTTTTAAAACATCGATTTTTAGTGACAAACATCGATGTTTTTTAACAGCTAAGCAACATATATTATTAAAAATTTCATTTATTTTCGACGAAAATTATTCTTTCAGACTTTTTGTTTCTTAAAAAAAAGCTTTCCTAAAGCTGCTTTATTTGTCGGGGTGTGACCATAGGCAACCTTTCAAAAATATATGTTTAAACGCAAAATAGATATACCAAAATATACCGATTATGGTACTTGGTCCCACTTTTATAGCGATTGCACAATTTTTCAAAAGTGTAAAAGATCGCCTTATTAAAATAAGGCGTTGCTAATTTTATGTTTAAAAAAAAAGATATCGCCCTGAATAATTTTTATATGTTTTCTCCAAACTGTTGCTATTTCCACGAAAAATTACAAATGGATAAATAAGCAGTGGTTATTCCTTTTCCGACGAATGGTGGTGAAGCAACGACGGATAAGTGACAGTAAATCGAAGCTCGAAAAATACCAGAAAGCTGTTTTGGAATTTTAAGTATTTTATACCAGAAAGCTACTTATCGTGAAAACC
Source organism: Drosophila sulfurigaster albostrigata (assembly GCF_023558435.1). Lineage (NCBI taxonomy): Eukaryota > Metazoa > Arthropoda > Insecta > Diptera > Drosophilidae > Drosophila > Drosophila sulfurigaster. Next base: position 5,964,730 of record NC_084882.1, read on the forward strand.
AGTGATAAATATAAAAATATCAATATCCAAATAATCGATAGCTTTCCCCCTCATCATAACTTCAATCGATGATTTAAATGGTCAAAATTTTTGTACAGCGGCCAAATTGATACCATTTTGTTGAGTCTTAGAATTTCATATCCCCCTCATCATAACTTTAATCGATGATTTAAATGGTCAAAATTATTGTACAGCGGCCAAATTGATACCATTTTGTTGAGTCTTAGAATTTCATATTTAAGGAAGTATGTATTTATAAATTACTAATTTAAAATTATCTGCGAAGGCCAATGTATATATTCGTCTGGACAGCTTCATGTCATTTGAGTTAAGGTCTGAGTATTTGAAACATATATAATGTTAAATATAAATCGGATCAACTTATCAAAGCTATAAAGCATCATTTTAAAAATGGTGGATATGACAATTTAAAAGTTTGCGCTCAATCTATCAGTGTTTATAGAATACTGGTACTACTGCCAAATGGTATGAGGTCAAATTATGCGGCCACACTGGATTGGTAATTGTTTCGCGCACGTTGTTGTGTTGTCACATCGCATGGCAATAATATAGCATTAAAATGCGCAATCTTAAACTGCGATTTTGCAAGGAAGACACGACAGGCATTCAAAATGCCAGGCAACTGTTGCTGCTACCCGATACCGAATACAATGACAAAGAAAGGAACACCACCTACGTTGTAACCGACAGCAAAATCTACGCCGTGAACGAAACCGGCAATGACAACGATGAGTTAAAGTCTCAAATAGTTGCGGATCTTCCGGACATAGTTGGTGCAGAAGTCTTGCAGTTAAATAATTCCATCTGCGTGGCGACGGGAGCTGGTGAGGTTTTGCTCATAAATCTGGATACTTTTGACACTACTGAGGGCACCTATTGCGATGTGGGTATTGAGTGCATGGCCTGGTCCCCCAATCAAGAGGTGGTTGTGTTTGTAACCAAGACAAAAAATGTAGTGGTCATGACCTGCACGTATGAGGTGCTAGGTGAGCAAGCCCTGGATGCAGAGCTTGCCGCAGATCAGCAATTTGTTAACGTTGGCTGGGGCAAAAAGGAGACCCAATTTCATGGCACAGCCGGCAAGCAGGCAGCCAAGCAATCGCCCGAATTCCAGACGCCCGGGGATGTGCAAGAGCTCCCGCAGGTACAATATAACTCTAAACTTCAAATACTTCATGTTCTAAACATTCTAATCCTAATAGGATGTGCACATTTCTTGGCGCGGCGATGGCGCTTTCTTTGCCGTATCCTATGTAGCTAGCAATGTGGGGCGCACGTTTGGCGTGTATGACAACGAGGGCAAGCTGCAACACATGGCTGAGAAGTGGAATGGATTGCAGTCGCCACTCGCATGGCGTCCCAGCGGTAATTGGATAGCTCAGCCCCAAAGTTTTTCCAATCGACAGTCAACAATTTCGTTGTTCGAGAAGAATGGTTTGCGCCATCGGGAATTTGAATTGCCATTCGATTTGCAAACGGAATACATTGAGCAACTGCAGTGGAGCACTGATTCAGATGTGCTGGCACTGCAGACACGTACAGCGACAGATCAGAGAATCTATCTCTATACGATTGGCAACTATCATTGGTATTTAAAGCAAGTGCTGACCTTCAAGATGACTGATCGGTTGGCCTGCTGCCAGTGGTCCAGTGGTCGTGACCATACGTTATACGTATTGTTGGAGAGCGGCAAGCGTTACATGTACAGCTGGAACTGGGCTATTGACCGCTTTCGCAATGTTGTTTGCGTCACTGATGGCAAACGTGTGCTATTAACAAATCTGCATGAGGCTGTGGTGCCGCCGCCCATGAGTCAACATGTCCTGCAGGTGGACGAATACATCAATGCCATCGCTTGCAGTGAAAGTTTTATGTGCCTTTACTCTAGCGAGCATAACATATTCTCTTACAATATTCTTAACGATGAACGTGGCGCGTTTCCGATGGGGAGAGAGGGGAAATCGACACCCGGAAGAAGCGAGGAGTCGCAAATCCAAATGGCTAGTTTGCTGCATCATCATGCAGGGCATCAACTTCTAGCCACGCGAACCTTGGGCAAGAACACACATGTTCTCAGTGTGGCATACGTTCCGAATGGCGAATATCGCGTGGTGTCGTCACGAGTTCTGAGCGGCATAGTTAACGCCTCAGTCGAGGGTCTTAACGGCAATGTTTACGCGCATACAGTAAACAATGGACAAATCTTTGAGATTTCATTAGCAGAAGCCGGCAATATTGAGCACATTGGTTGGCACTACCAATTGAAACAACCTACTGATTACATTGATTGTTGGATACCCAAGGACAAGGACAATCTGAAAACATCGAAAGGTATGTAGGCGTTGAAATATGTATAAAGCCCAAGGCAAATGCAATAAATATTTCCATGTTTCCAATAGTTGCTGTCATTACACTGCGCTCACAACAATTGCTGCAGATCGACGGCGAACTCATTGATGAGGATGTGACCTCATTTATCGTTACCAACAATTATGTGATCTACACTCAGCTAAATGCGCTGCACTTTGTGGAGATAAGCAATCGTCGCAAGGTATCCACAAGAAGCATCGAACGAGGTGCAAAACTGGTGATGCATGCTCCGGATGCCCGCTTGGTGTTGCAATTGCCTCGCGGTAATCTGGAAGTGATTTATCCCCGTGTACTGGTCCTAGAGCTAATCGGTTCTTTGCTAAACGACAAACGTTACAATGATGCAATGCGTATGATTCGTACGCACAGGATAAATCCGAATATCATTTGTGATCACAATGTTCAATCATTTTGTTCCGAGCCACATGTGTTTCTAGGTGAAATTAGCGACCCTCAATGGCTGTGTCTATTCCTCAGTGAGCTGAAGAACGAGGATTACGCTCTAGGGATGTATGCCAGCAATTATGAAGCATCTCAGCAGAGTTATCCGACGGGGTACAACGTTGATATCAAAGTCGAGTTTATTTGTGGATTGCTGTGCAAATGCATGGAGAAGATGCCAGGCGACTTTCGTCTGCCCATCATAACGACTTATGTGAAGTTGGGCAAGCTTGAGAATGCTCTGCTTCTTATTTGGAAGCATAAGCAAACAGATGGGCACCTGGCGGATCAGTTGCTCAAGTACTTATTGTATCTGGTCGATGTCAATGAGCTGTACAATGTCGCCCTGGGCACATATTTGTTTGGACTCGTTCTTTTCGTCGCCCAAAAGTCGCAAAAGGATCCCAAGGAGTTTCTGCCGTATCTGAATGAGCTGAAGGCTCTACCGGAGGACTATCGCAAGTTTAAGATTGATGAACATCTCAAGCGATACGATTGCGCCCTGACTCATCTAGCTGCATGCGGAGAAGAGCATTACGACTTGGCCTTGGATCTCATTAAGCAGCACAATATATACAGAAAGGCATTGCTCATTTATCGAGATCACACAGCCATGCAGCAACGCATCCATGTGGCCTATGCGGATCATTTGCGTGCCAATGCGCAATTAGAGGCGGCCAGCCTAATGTATGAACGGGGCGGTCAGCTCCAGCAAGCGCTACTCAGTGCCAAACACACTTTGGACTGGCAGCGTGTCATTAATTTGGCTAAACGTACTGGTGAACCGATTGAACAGGTAGCCAGCTCAATGGTGACGCCACTGCAGCAGCAGGATCGACATCTCGAAGCCTACGAACTAAGCAAACAGTTCACCACGTGGACAGACGTTCCTCCGTTGCAGATACTTATCGATGGACATCTCTATGGTCGTGCCATTTTTGAGGCTAGCTTACTACGAGAAGAACTTTCAGTTGATGCTTTGGGTAAGTTCTATTGATTTCTTCTGATCCAAAAATTTGGCCTGTCCTTAGCTTTACTGTATTTGCTACGTGTTAAAAACATTTCATATTTCGTAAACAATTTTTGCAAATTTTCAAATGAAGAAGAAAGTAATTGAAAGTTAATTTATATTTTAATTGTGCTCATTTGACCACTTTTAATTCTATTGCAGTAGATAAAAATGAGACGATATGCCTTGATCATTAAACACATTCGATATTATTCGTGTTGATAATGACATATAATTTGAATGCATTCCTTATTAGGAATATTGTTCAATTGATCAAGCCCAAAGCAAACATACATTACATACAATGAAGAGTGTAGGGAATCAATACAAAATTATTTATTTTAACCTACAGCGTTTCGCACAATGTAAATTCAACAAACAAATTAACTCACTGTTTTGTAAGGGTTTTAAAAATGGGGAATAGGAAGTAATTATAAACTTAAGTCTTAAATGATATGCTAATTATCATGATAATTGCAACAGAAAAGTTGTCAAATCGATGGGAGTGGAGTACCAAGTGTTGGCAATAATCAACAGGTCAATAAATTTCAAAAACGAATATGTTTGAATGTGGGTGTTGATGATGATGAAGATAATAATGATGATAGGATAGTGAAGATGAGAATGATGACGATACTAAAGAAACAACTACGATTAAAAAATAAGCTGTCAATGCCCAACACTATAAAAATCTTTATTGATCCTTAACAAGAATCATTTGTGTCAGTTAATTTTGGCAAAAAGAAGAATCGATTTGGCACATTATTTGATTTTATTTATTTCAAAAAATTCCTATTGAAATGAAATGATTCATTGGCTTGTTTTGACATTAATTTTTATAGAAAGTCGGATACGACCATCACTGATTGGCTTTGTGGATCAGTTGAAGGCATCTCTCAGCGCGGATGAGAACTTGTTTCTGGAATACAAGCAGCGATTGCTGGACATTCGTCAACGTCAGGCGACTGTTGACGAGCGCGATGGTTTGGCTAATCACGATGTGGAAATTGATGAGGTAGATCTGCTATCAGATACCAGTAGCATGCATTCATCTCGCTATAGCCATAGCTCCCGGAGTACTGGCACAGGGTAAACAATTGCATTGTCATCAAGTTTCGAGTGAATCGTTGTGATTGAATTTTCACTTTTATTAGGAAAACCTTCCGCTCGAGCAAAAATCGACGCAAGCACGAACGCAAACTGCTCAGTTTGAAGCCAGGCAATCCATTTGAAGACATCGCGCTCATCGATGCGCTTCACAACCAAGTTACAAAGATTGCACATCAGAAACAACAACAACTTGTGCGTGACACATGTAAAGCACTAATGCAGCTCCACACGGAGGACGAACGGGCGGCGGAATTGCAGCAACAGTACGCAAGCGTCATGTCAGCGGTGCAGGCATCTTTGGACTCCATTTGGATACCTGAACTAATGGGCGGCACATCGCAACACTTGACCGGACCCAATATCGATTACATGGCGCTGCAAAAGGAGCAGCGTTATGCGTTGATAAGTGAGTTAGCTATGGTGAATTTAATTGTTCTTTAAATTCAATTTTGTATTATCTTTTAGGTCCCATAAAGCGATTGAAGCCGCAACTAAATATCACCGATTGGCAGCATACCGCCCTGCAATAAATGTTTTAAGTGTAGCCAATAAGCTGATATCGAATGTTATCGATAACTCCATTGAATACCATTTATGAAATCAAAAAATTTGCGTGTATTTCGGATTTCGATTTTCACTTTTCATGCAAATATGTTTTGATCTAATTAATATGTTAAAACCAAAACCAACGCTTGGCTTGCGCCGGGTCCGCCTCTCATTTACTTTCACTTGAGTTGTCTGAAAAAATAAATGTTGCATTAAACTTACTAATTGATGATTTTTAGTTAGTTTAGTTGCGTGCGGACTTTATTACTGCAGTTGTTGTTGTTGAATTAACTGTGAAAAAGGGGTGTACAATTGCAATGGTAATTGGTACAGACTATCATTTGGGAGGCGTTTACTTTGAAATACTTATTGCTGTGCAACGCCCTTCAAAATATTTCGTAGTATAATTTCCTGTTGCTGACACAAACAGCAGCTGCTGTTGTTTTTATTGCTGTGTTGCAGTCGCTGCTGCATTTATGTTGGCGTTGACTGAACTGTTTGCAGTTACATTTTGTTTGACAAATAACAACATCATCGTCAAAAACAGGTTTGTGATTTGTGTTATAGGTGCATTTTTGTTGTTGCCAGGCAGTTTATAAACATAGTGCACAGTGTGGCAAGCATTACTCGAATGAATAACTCAATAAAAAGTACCATTGTCATTAATATAAGAAAAAATTCAACTTTTTCGTTCTGTTGGGTTTGCTAATTTTGACTGGCCACATTAATAAGAAAGAATTTCTGAAAAGACAAACACCTACCCTCCGAATCTTTCCATAAGCAGCAGCAACAGATCAAATTCAAACATCTTTTGACAACGATGTTTTGGTGCAGATGCTGTTGGTGTAATCAGGATATAAGCCATTATATTAAAGTCAAGAGTGCTCAATTGTGAGATAAAAAGGAAAACAGTACGTTATTAATCTTAAAATATACCCAACCAAATTCTAAAATATATCGATTGCTTTATATGTATGTATGTAGATATAATAATACATTAAGCATAGAGCCAGATTATCAGCCAAAGACCCGGCAGCAACATCGTTTTTTGCAATATCAAATTGTTTTTTAAATAATTAATAAAAAAATTTCTGATCGAGAATCTATAATTATTGTAGTAGTATGTACCAAAAATCGCGACCTTAGATTAAAAATTACTATATTCAATTTTATTGATTTGTGAGGATGGAAGTGGGTGTAACAAAAATCTAAAACAATCTTGATCTGATCTAAAACAAAATCGACTCTGCTGTTGACGCTGATTAGTCATAATCATATTTTGGGGTCTACATCATGAAACACCCTAACGTGCGCTGGACATGCGCGGCTAAGATTTTCTGCGCTACGTCGCTGCCGCAGTCGCATTCGCAACTCTATTCCAGCAGCGGCGATTGGCTCTTGTGCTCTCTTCGGTTTCGTTGTTGAGTCGCATTTCAGTGAGCGCCATTGAACAGAGCGGTCGTGCGCTAGCTGCGTTCAGCTATCGGTTTGCTTTTGCACCGCGCCTCTCGGTTCGTTTCGTAGTTCGCCCGCCAAATAACTAAATAAAAATTGTGTTAATAAACAAAAATGTGAAAAGCTGCAAGCATAAAAACAGTCTCATAAATACAACAGAGTGACCAAAAGCAACAAGTGCGACAGGAAACGTGAAAAACAAAAACGAAAACAAAGCCAAAATGCAGATGAAATAATTACATCTCTACGTATAAAAATACATACATGTATATGTGTGTATGCGCTTTGAATGAAATTTCAATTATTTGTTAATGAAAATTTGTTATTATCGCTAATGGGTTTTATTAGAAATCATTTAAATGTGATAATTATAAAGAAAGTGTGAAAAATATAAAATTGTATTCAACGTTTTGTTGAGCTTCAGCTCGAGGCGGAAGCAGCGCAGCCGCACTCGCTGAGACTGCTGAGTGGAAAATAAATATATTCGCAATATCATAATGTTATTGCTCAAGTGTTCGCATACATTTACAACAAATATCATTAGCAAGAGTTAAGTTCAGCAACAACGGCAGCAACACCAACTCCAACTACAACTACAACTGCAACAAAAACATATTTCGGTAAGTCTCACTAAGCTCTTAGTATTCTAGTACAAACAGCACAGTATACGTCAAGTGGAGCTTTTGCTGCCTGTTGTCTGTTTCTTTATCGTTCTCTCTCTTCCTCTTTTCTGTCTCTCTTTTTCAAGCAGTCTCTGTGGGGTTGGCTGTCCAGTTTCAAGCTTAGCTCAAACTCGCAAAACGACTTTCAACATCATTTGGTTTTACTTCGCGTCATTGTTGCTGGTGTTTTTTTAAAACGTTTTTTTTTTCTTCTAAGTTTTGTGTTTGTTTAATTACACCTTCTACATATTATTTTCTCAGTGCTTTTGTTATAATTTAGATTTGGGTGTATGTATGTATAAGCGAACATATGCACATATGTGTGTACATATGAATATACATATGTATAAATGTTGGCCTTTTTAGCACATTTTTCGCACATGTTGAAATCGCCACTGTCTTTAATTTATTTTCCGTGCTAAAAGTATCGCACAAAGCACAAGTCAATTATTTATTTATAAGCTTAATGCCATAATTATTGTACTATTTATTTCGGTTCAGTATGACAGTACGTGGAAATTATTGTTTGTATTCCACTTGCCGTTTATTTTGGGCACGCTTTAATCAAGCATTTTGAGGTTAGACAATTGCAATAACTATCCATTTTGACATTTTATAATAAGCTACGTAGAATTCTTTAATGACACATTTCAATGAATTCCCATTGTAACATTTTAGTATATTAAAAATATGATGTACAACAAGGTAAATTCAAAAACAAAAATGTCCAACGAGACAAAAAATGTAATTAAATTAATTTCAAACATATATACATATGAGACAACCTCATAACTCATTTCCCTTTTTTCGTCAAAAATTACCAATTACTTAAATTATATCAATATTTACATCGGTTCCATAATAATACAATCAAAAATATCTTTTTTTGTTGTTGCTAACCATAGTTTTCGGTATATTTTTGTAATTTTTCGGGATATTTTAGGAATAATGCGACTCTGTTTTACTGTTGAGCTAATCCAGTAGATTCATTGAAAGAGTACATATGGGAATTAAATAATTAATTATCTAATATGATATTTACGTGTCGTATTTTATTGCTTTGAAGTTGACCATTAAAACTTCTTCTGAGTAAGGTTCTCGAGGACGTTTAACAAATATTACTGACATAATATACTTAGTAGCATTTTAAAAATATAGATAACTTTTGTAACTCATTCATTTTTTATACCCGCTACCCATAGGGTAGAAGGGTATTATAACTTTGTGCCGGCAGGAAATGTATGTAACAGGTAGAAGGAGGCATCTCCGACCCTATAAAGTATATATATTCTTGATCAGCGTCAACAGCCGAGACGATATAGCCATGTCCGTCTGTCCGTCCGTCCGTCTGTCCGTCTGTCCGTATGAACACCTAGATCTCAGAGACTATAAGAGATAGAGCTATAATTTTTTCGACAGCATTTGTTATGTTTGCACGCAGATCAAGTTTGTTTCAAATTTTTGCCACGCCCACTTCCGCCCCTGCAAATCAAAAAAATCGAATAACAAGCGTAATTTTAAAGCTAGAGTTACGAATTTTGGTATATACAGTAACAGCTATAGTAGTTATGATCCCTGAAAATTTGGTTGCGATCAGATAAAAATTGTGGAAGTAATTCAAGAAATACTTTTGTATGGGCAAAAACGCCTACTTACTGGGGGGTCTTAGTTACTTTGTCTGATAATCTGGTATATTGTGCCGTCTATGGTATATTTTGAAATAGGTACTATAACGATATACCACATATACAATTTGGTATATTTTTTTTAGTATTTTTGTAGTATATTTGGTATATTTTAAGAATAATACCGCAAAATATATTGCTTTTATTCAAAATGGGTAGCGGGTATCTCACAGCCGAGTACACTCGACTGTAGCTTTCTTACTTGTTTCGAACTAATGTGCAGAACGAAGCAGCTCAAAATATAATGCTTTCCAACAGTCATCGACTCTTAGACTGTTTGTCTGACTGACTGGCGGATTATGTTAACGAGCGAGAAGGTCGTAAAACAAAAGCCTTAACTTGTGTTAAGAGTTGCATTTAAAATGAAGCTAAGACAACGCCGGTGTATTCAACGCTGGCGCGAATCTATGCAAAAGCGAAATGAGCGGCGAAGGTTGAGACTGAGTTGGAGACGAAGCCGGTATTGGAGTCTGAAGCCGTGCCACATATAATGTTGCTTTGTTTTTTTTTTAATTAAAGTCAGAAAAATAACAAAGAACTTTTTAAGAATGCATTATGCATTTACTTGCACCTAAAACGCTGATAATGGGCTCTTGGGCTAATAGAAAATACGCATTGAATGCAAATGATCGAATCGCAGACTTCGACGATGAAATGAAAGAACAAAAACCAAATATAGAGACCGAATCCAATGCTGACTTTCATAGAATGTGATTCCATGTTGAAAACCCGTTTTGGGTAAAAACCGGATTCACATTAGATGGTAGCTGCAATGGTTGATCATTTGATAATTTTGGATGCTTCCATGGATAGTTTGTGGCCAGTATCGGACAAGAAGATAAAGCAGACCAGCATCAGCTGTGAGTCACGTTCAGCACTTTAGGATTTGATTTTGACACTTTCTGGTACGTGACCCATTTGAAGAGATTGAGTAATATTTCAATAGCCGGGTAGGAACAGCGAACATCTACAACAACAATGAAGCATTGTAAATTATGAGATAATGTCTCAAGTAAAATACGAAATCGAATAATAGACCCTGGTTTCGAATACATTTTCACATTATTTAAGCGAATATCTCTCCGATTGCCGTTTGCCATTGTCTTTGTAGCTTAGCGAGACTTATCAAGTGATTTGCCAGCTTGTGCTTTAAGATTGTGTCTGATTTATGATATGATATGGGTTTACAAAAAACGTTATTTTTCTTACTATAAGGTTTCCATTTTCGTTCTGGATCATATGCTTTCTTCTTAATTTGAATATCAATCTTTGCTATGTTAAGTTAAAAGCAAAACCTATCCGGAATATTAAAAATTTCATAAATATTGATATAAATTTAAATATATTTGTCTGGCTATATTCTCAAGGCAGTGCATTTTACAACGCTGTATTCAGATTCCAAACTGTTCAACGAAGTCTTGAATAAATTATCGTTGAGTCTGCATTGAAGTTGAGCAACCAGTTGATGACTCAGATTTCACCTCTGTTTCGTTGACGTTAAGACTACATTCAGGTCTGTGGGCGATGCACAGTTTCTGAGAGGCTCGTGGAGTGAGGAGGGGCAAGTTATTGCATATGAATTAAGGTTGCCCTGCAAACCCAGAGACCTGACCTATGACGTTGTCAGTAGTTGTCATTTCTGGTTCTTCCCCTTCTTTTGTACATATTCTTATTTTTCCGTGCGCTGCTGTCGTAATCTTTGTTTCTTTTGTTTTAGCCTCTTCATCTTCTCTACTGCGTTTCTTCGCATTAAAACATTTTGCGTTTGCGGTTTTGCATTTTGCAACCTTTGAATGGAAAATTCTACTTGACCATTATTTGACTTTTAAGTGCTTGCAACAGCAAAAGCTTTTGAACTTTTGCGGTATCTGAAATGAGTCTGTGTTGGCAACACTTAATTTGCATCGAAGTTATATTTGAACAGCACTCTTAATTTTACGATGTCTTTGTATTCATCAGCATTTACCGTGTTTATTGTATAATGGTTGAATTAAATTCAATTCTAGCAGTTGTAGGATGCCTTTACATGCTTATTCGACAAACACTTTGACCACTGATTGAATCTAATTGAATTACGTCGCGTCTCGTGAGTTACAACTCGACTTGGATGGGCCCTGAACTGTGCCACAGTTCACATCGCATCGGCCCTGATCCATGCCGCTCGGCAAGACGAGAAGGAAGTCGTTTGCCAACTGCCAAACTAGGGAACTAGTTTATTTTGACATTTGGTGGCTTTTTGGAATTTTGTAGATGGCCTAAAAGCCATCTCAAGTTACGAGAAATGTTTACCTTCTTGGGGCGGCACACATGTCGCTCTGTGTGCTTAGCCACAGCTGCAGGCTCTGGGCGCAAAATGCATTTATGAAAACTCTTTTTGTTTACCTTTCACATTGAGGGCCATTGAGGTCAACCCCACACAAGCAAGCCCAAGGCACACTCACACTCGCACACACGTATACATATTCATAAGTAATATATCCGCATTTGCTCTTTGTTTGTTTATGCTGCATCGACTCAACTCAACGGGCTTGAAAAATACATTTTGTATCTGTTGTTGAACTCTCCACGTATCTGCGAGATACAAACTATCATCTGTTTTCTCCCTCTCTCTTTCTCTCACCCCGAATATTTGCATTTTTCTAGCAAACTTTTTATGATTTTTCGATTTTGATAAAGAACAATTTTTGTACGCAGTAAGTTTGTAATAAATAACAATTAGTTTTGCAAATTAATTTGCATTGGGGTTCTTTTGCTGTTTTGAAGCACGAGGCGCAATTGTAAGCTATCTCGATTGCTAATTGGCTTTCGAATTTGAGCGTAAAAGTTGTATAAATTTGATTGTCATACATATTTGTTATACGTCTGCTAATATATGTATATGTATGTAAGTAACTGCATATATTATAATCGTATATGTATAATAAATTCATTAAATGGGGTTTGCTCTCGTCGAATCTGAAGTCGAGGCCGGAGCCCATCCCGTTTTACTGGGTAACAAAACTAGTTTTACTGTGATGGCTGCGAGAATTCGAGAGAATTCTAAATCTTATGAAATTCGGAGAATTCAGCAGTCGAAAGGGTAAACAAAAAACCATAAACAATATACAAATCATAAAAAACAACTTTCCAGGTAAATGCGAAAAACGAATTCAATTACATTTTGTAATATATGGCTATACAAATTTTCAGATAATTAAATTAATAGTTGTAAATGTTGTGACTATAGAACTAAAAGTAGTTAGGTTTATTTAGAAAAGATATTTTTTATCGTGTTGTTCGTGATTCTTACCAAGCATACATATAAATGCTGGTAAATGCAATTAACTCAGCTAAGCTCATAGTTGATAACATATTTTATGTTTGAACGCATTGACCATCCAAAACACGTAAAATCATAAATTAAAACAAAAAAAAAGACATGTAAGAAAGTCGAGCACACTCGACTGTGAGATATCCGTTACGCATTTTGAATAAAAGCAGAAAACCATACCAAAATAATATACCACAAAAACACTAAAAATATGTTAAAATGTGTATTTGGTATACGATATACTATAGAAATAAAAATATGCCAGATTGTGAGCCAAACCAACTAAGATCCCTAGTAAGTGGGCGTTTTTTTCCCCATAAAAGTATTTCATATAAAACTTCTACAATTTTTATCCGATCGCACCCAAATTTTCAGGAATTATTAATACTGTACTAATTATTGCCTGTACTAACAGCTTTAAAATTATGTTTGTTTTTTGATTTCTATCGACTTGCGGGGGCGAAAAAGGACGTTGACGCTGATCAAGAATATCCATACCTTATAGGGTCACAAGCTATAATACCCTTCTACCCTATGGGTAACGGGTATAAAAAAGAGTGTTGTAATACTTCGAGGGGCATACTACACGCATTTACTTAAGATAATAATTAACATAGTTTTGCTAATCAATAATCGCCATGAACTCTGTGTAACTATCAAGTGTAAAATTAAAAAAGATTCGAAATATACTAATATGATATGATGATATCGTAAAATCTGTGTATCTTTAATTAACAGTTATTGCGTTGGCAATGACAAATTTACGTGTGAAGCAACAACTACAGAAGAATAGCGTACAAAAGAGAAAAAATAATTAAATAAATTACTTGGCTGATAGTCTATGTTGGTTACTGGAATTTGATGACATTCACTGTTGGTACTTTTAAAATCATACTCAAGTACATATATGTATGTATGTTTATTTATTACTCTCCGAATCTCAACAGATCCATATTAAAATAGTAGAAGAAAAACAGAACGGCTTCAAAGATACAATTATTTTATAATTACTTTTTTATTAATGTGGGAGAAATCGTTCAATTGAGGGGATCACGCAAATGGAAAGTCAAGAGAGTGTTTAATTATATAATTCACATTGAACTGTCCAATGATTCCGCCCACATAATCTCCAACATGCTAATACTCTCTCCCCATTTCCCCCTTCAGTCCGATCTTCAAGCTGCTGGCGATCATTAACACATTTAAATGGTAGCTGACTCACGGAAAACTTGTCTGTCAACTCTTACAGTTGCGCTATGTGGTTGTCTTGCCTAGAGTTTCAGCTACGTTGCCAGATGCTGTTACTGTTGCTGTGAAAATTAGTCGTGAAAATGTATCTGTTGGATTGCGACGCTCACGGAAAAAGTAAAAGTGGTGCTCTGGGCACTCACGTTTTCTTTCATTTAACAAAAAACCCGTTTTGGGTAAAAACCGGATTCACATTAGATGGTAGCTGCAATGGTTGATCATTTGATAATTTTGGATGCTTCCATGGATAGTTTGTGGCCAGTATCGGACAAGAAGATAAAGCAGACCAGCATCAGCTGTGAGTCACGTTCAGCACTTTAGGATTTGATTTTGACACTTTCTGGTACGTGACCCATTTGAAGAGATTGAGTAATATTTCAATAGCCGGGTAGGAACAGCGAACATCTACAACAACAATGAAGCATTGTAAATTATGAGATAATGTCTCAAGTAAAATACGAAATCGAATAATAGACCCTGGTTTCGAATACATTTTCACATTATTTAAGCGAATATCTCTCCGATTGCCGTTTGCCATTGTCTTTGTAGCTTAGCGAGACTTATCAAGTGATTTGCCAGCTTGTGCTTTAAGATTGTGTCTGATTTATGATATGATATGGGTTTACAAAAAACGTTATTTTTCTTACTATAAGGTTTCCATTTTCGTTCTGGATCATATGCTTTCTTCTTAATTTGAATATCAATCTTTGCTATGTTAAGTTAAAAGCAAAACCTATCCGGAATATTAAAAATTTCATAAATATTGATATAAATTTAAATATATTTGTCTGGCTATATTCTCAAGGCAGTGCATTTTACAACGCTGTATTCAGATTCCAAACTGTTCAACGAAGTCTTGAATAAATTATCGTTGAGTCTGCATTGAAGTTGAGCAACCAGTTGATGACTCAGATTTCACCTCTGTTTCGTTGACGTTAAGACTACATTCAGGTCTGTGGGCGATGCACAGTTTCTGAGAGGCTCGTGGAGTGAGGAGGGGCAAGTTATTGCATATGAATTAAGGTTGCCCTGCAAACCCAGAGACCTGACCTATGACGTTGTCAGTAGTTGTCATTTCTGGTTCTTCCCTTCTTTTGTACATATTCTTATTTTTCCGTGCGCTGCTGTCGTAATCTTTGTTTCTTTTGTTTTAGCCTCTTCATCTTCTCTACTGCGTTTCTTCGCATTAAAACATTTTGCGTTTGCGGTTTTGCATTTTGCAACCTTTGAATGGAAAATTCTACTTGACCATTATTTGACTTTTAAGTGCTTGCAACAGCAAAAGCTTTTGAACTTTGCGGTATCTGAAATGAGTCTGTGTTGGCAACACTTAATTTGCATCGAAGTTATATTTGAACAGCACTCTTAATTTTACGATGTCTTTGTATTCATCAGCATTTACCGTGTTTATTGTATAATGGTTGAATTAAATTCAATTCTAGCAGTTGTAGGATGCCTTTACATGCTTATTCGACAAACACTTTGACCACTGATTGAATCTAATTGAATTACGTCGCGTCTCGTGAGTTACAACTCGACTTGGATGGGCCCTGAACTGTGCCACAGTTCACATCGCATCGGCCCTGATCCATGCCGCTCGGCAAGACGAGAAGGAAGTCGTTTGCCAACTGCCAAACTAGGGAACTAGTTTATTTTGACATTTGGTGGCTTTTTGGAATTTTGTAGATGGCCTAAAAGCCATCTCAAGTTACGAGAAATGTTTACCTTCTTGGGGCGGCACACATGTCGCTCTGTGTGCTTAGCCACAGCTGCAGGCTCTGGGCGCAAAATGCATTTATGAAAACTCTTTTTGTTTACCTTTCACATTGAGGGCCATTGAGGTCAACCCCACACAAGCAAGCCCAAGGCACACTCACACTCGCACACACGTATACATATTCATAAGTAATATATCCGCATTTGCTCTTTGTTTGTTTATGCTGCATCGACTCAACTCAACGGGCTTGAAAAATACATTTTGTATCTGTTGTTGAACTCTCCACGTATCTGCGAGATACAAACTATCATCTGTTTTCTCCCTCTCTCTTTCTCTCTCACCCCGAATATTTGCATTTTTCTAGCAAACTTTTTATGATTTTTCGATTTTGATAAAGAACAATTTTTTGTACGCAGTAAGTTTGTAATAAATAACAATTAGTTTTGCAAATTAATTTGCATTGGGGTTCTTTTGCTGTTTTGAAGCACGAGGCGCAATTGTAAGCTATCTCGATTGCTAATTGGCTTTCGAATTTGAGCGTAAAAGTTGTATAAATTTGATTGTCATACATATTTGTTATACGTCTGCTAATATATGTATATGTATGTAAGTAACTGCATATATTATAATCGTATATGTATAATAAATTCATTAAATGGGGTTTGCTCTCGTCGAATCTGAAGTCGAGGCCGGAGCCCATCCCGTTTTACTGGGTAACAAAACTAGTTTTACTGTGATGGCTGCGAGAATTCGAGAGAATTCTAAATCTTATGAAATTCGGAGAATTCAGCAGTCGAAAGGGTAAACAAAAAACCATAAACAATATACAAATCATAAAAAACAACTTTCCAGGTAAATGCGAAAAACGAATTCAATTACATTTTGTAATATATGGCTATACAAATTTTCAGATAATTAAATTAATAGTTGTAAATGTTGTGACTATAGAACTAAAAGTAGTTAGGTTTATTTAGAAAAGATATTTTTTATCGTGTTGTTCGTGATTCTTACCAAGCATACATATAAATGCTGGTAAATGCAATTAACTCAGCTAAGCTCATAGTTGATAACATATTTTATGTTTGAACGCATTGACCATCAAAACACGTAAAATCATAAATTAAAACAAAAAAAAAGACATGTAAGAAAGTCGAGCACACTCGACTGTGAGATATCCGTTACGCATTTTGAATAAAAGCAGAAAACCATACCAAAATAATATACCACAAAAACACTAAAAATATGTTAAAATGTGTATTTGGTATACGATATACTATAGAAATAAAAATATGCCAGATTGTGAGCCAAACCAACTAAGATCCCTAGTAAGTGGGCGTTTTTTCCCCATAAAAGTATTTCATATAAAACTTCTACAATTTTTATCCGATCGCACCCAAATTTTCAGGAATTATTAATACTGTACTAATTATTGCCTGTACTAACAGCTTTAAAATTATGTTTGTTTTTTGATTTCTATCGACTTGCGGGGGCGAAAAAGGACGTTGACGCTGATCAAGAATATCCATACCTTATAGGGTCACAAGCTATAATACCCTTCTACCCTATGGGTAACGGGTATAAAAAGAGTGTTGTAATACTTCGAGGGGCATACTACACGCATTTACTTAAGATAATAATTAACATAGTTTTGCTAATCAATAATCGCCATGAACTCTGTGTAACTATCAAGTGTAAAATTAAAAAAAGATTCGAAATATACTAATATGATATGATGATATCGTAAAATCTGTGTATCTTTAATTAACAGTTATTGCGTTGGCAATGACAAATTTACGTGTGAAGCAACAACTACAGAAGAATAGCGTACAAAAGAGAAAAAATAATTAAATAAATTACTTGGCTGATAGTCTATGTTGGTTACTGGAATTTGATGACATTCACTGTTGGTACTTTTAAAATCATACTCAAGTACATATATGTATGTATGTTTATTTATTACTCTCCGAATCTCAACAGATCCATATTAAAATAGTAGAAGAAAAACAGAACGGCTTCAAAGATACAATTATTTTATAATTACTTTTTTATTAATGTGGGAGAAATCGTTCAATTGAGGGGATCACGCAAATGGAAAGTCAAGAGAGTGTTTAATTATATAATTCACATTGAACTGTCCAATGATTCCGCCCACATAATCTCCAACATGCTAATACTCTCTCCCCATTTCCCCCCTTCAGTCCGATCTTCAAGCTGCTGGCGATCATTAACACATTTAAATGGTAGCTGACTCACGGAAAACTTGTCTGTCAACTCTTACAGTTGCGCTATGTGGTTGTCTTGCCTAGAGTTTCAGCTACGTTGCCAGATGCTGTTACTGTTGCTGTGAAAATTAGTCGTGAAAATGTATCTGTTGGATTGCGACGCTCACGGAAAAAGTAAAAGTGGTGCTCTGGGCACTCACGTTTTCTTTCATTTAACAAAAAATTCATTCAGTCAAAACTTTCAATTGCAGTTCATGAAGGTGTCTTCCAATTTAAAAATCTATAAAAATACTCACGAAATTGTTAGTAATTACTAAATAAATATTACAGATGGAATATATTTATTTTATATATATTTAGATATGTAAACATTGTAAAAATGTTTATACAAATTCTTGAGTTTACTTTCTGCAGAGAGTTTGCGCAAAGTTTTATATACAATAAAAGAAAAATACAAATAAATAAATTCAATTAAAGAGGAATTTTTTGGTATATTATATTTGCTTAATAGACTTTAATAATTAAATTAAAATAAATATTTTTGGTGCCTTTCAATGAGTTTGTAGATACAATATGTAAATTTTGAGGATTAGACAATATTGATAGATTTAGGAAGTCGATACAAAGGGAAATGATTCGGACTTATTCTCTCCCACTAAGGTATTATCTTTTTGAAAAAGTGGACAGAAAGAATGGGCATTTTGAAGTGATAGTCCGATGTGGCAACTTCTGCAGATTATTCACTAATTTGTTGCCATGCAAGCAATAAATTCGAAATAAGCAGAGTGCATTACTTAACTTGAGGTTTGATGTGAACTGTGCAAGTGCCCTGAGGCATTCAGCTGACACGACGTCAACGAATGAACTCACATGAGTCACAGCGTACTCTAATGTGAGCTTATACACTCACACAGAAAAATCGTCACAGATACACACACACACAAAAATTGTTAAATCATCTGGTGGTCGTATGTGTGTATGTGTGTGTGCTGCTGTGGTTGTGGAATAACCTCAATTTCGTTCACATTGCGGATTGCGACTGGCGGCGTCATGGCTGTAACTCTTTTTATACCCGTAACTAAAAGCGAAAAACCCAAAACAAAAAAAGACAACAGCAGCAGCAACAACAACAAGATTACTCGTGCAATTGTGTCCAGTAACAATAACAATCCAATGGAAATGTATCTCGTTGTTGTTGTTGTTTTAGCCAGACATGACGGTAGCCCCAATTTTATTTAACGCTTTTCAATTTCGTGACATTCAAATTGACCACGTAAAAAGGGCAAACATTTTCGTATTAGTTTCCCTCGATTCCCCCAATCCGCATTCAGTATGCAACAAGTGGTGATTGTTGCATTAGCAAATACAGATACAAGTTGTCTGTTGTCGTCTGTGGGTGTTAACTTGTTGGTCTGTGCAAGTGCTGGTTATTGTTGATTGAAGTCTTGTCCTTCAGCTTGATTGAATATCTCTAGTCGCTAGCAAGGCTGCGACAAGTGCGCTTCTTATTATTGACTAAAATCATACGACAAGCGAAATAATATCTGAAACTGTATTTTTAATGTGTATGTCTATGAAGTGGAAATTAGCTATGCTAAGAAAGTATTTTACGATCGTAATGAAGGCTTTTATCCTAGCTAGCCTCTTATTTTGACTTAGTATGTGTAAATGTTCTCTTATTTAACTAATGCCGAATTAGGCAATTTCTGATTTTCTATTGTAGATACGAATGTTTATTTCTTTTGAACAATTGTGGAGCAGCCCCACAGTATGGAGCACCCACATATGGTTGTTTATTTGATGAAAGAAAAAACCACCCCGAAAACATACCCCGTTAGCCGACTAGACTTGCCATTTCATTAGGCCAACATATATAGATTAAAATCTTGGCTAGGCAAACTGCATTTTAGGCCTGTCCCCTGGCTATATAGACAATATTCCCATTCGACAAGTCGCGTGCCCAATTTGGCAGTAAATCAACATTACTTTTGCCCCAAATGCATTTAAATTCGTATCTCCATTTCAATGTGTGTTTCCCCAGTCTTTCAATGATTGTGTGTGTGGGGCTGCCTATGTCATTATTTTAATGACCAGTGCTATGAAATCGGTTGTAGATATATACATAAGATACACACCACGGCACTAATTCATTTAGGCGCTTAATGTGCTCGTCAGCTGCATAATTGCCTCTAATGCAGTTGGTCAATTAGTCAAAACGTGCATTATTAGTGCTACTTGCTCAATGTTTGCTGTGGTTACTTTATAAATTATAGAACCCCTTCTCGCTATCCTCTATCTTATTGTACATTTGGGTTTATTGACATTCACAACAAACTTTTACGAAATAGTCAGATTTTTCTCTTAATCTTCTGTTGCAATTTACATACATTTTTTAATTCACATTTTTATACTAACTAATTTAAACAAAATGTAAAAGGGTTTGTTTATTATAGTACAACAGAAAATGTATTTATTTGGTAGGCAGAATGCGGACAATTTTATCGATATCTCATGAGCTGAACAGTCGAGATGGAGTCATCTATTCTAATTCTTGCAAGCGGATTAAGTATATTTCATTTTTTTTGCTATCTTCCCGTCTAACCATCCAATATTGTGATGCAAACAAAAAGTTTGAGAATATGTTACAAACGAATAATCTAGTTATTTATCGCTGGATAGTTATTTTAATAGTTATAAACTAATTAGAAATGTTTAGTGCGTTCAGAAATTCTTTTTAATTGCCCTAAATATAGGTTTTGGGAATGTCCAAGTCGGTTGCAGTTGTTACAGCTCTCCTACTTTGCTGCTTTTAGTCTTGTTTGCGGTGTTTCTATGGAACGCGACGTATTTGTCAATTTTTGTATAAGCTCAAGGCACATACGTAAGTGGACGCAAGTCACACTCTCTTACACACGTACACTCATATATGTATTTATATATACATCACTTATTTCTATATAAATATAAGAAAATATAGTACATGAAATGAACAAATTAGATTGGCTATTGTTGGCGAACCAATTGTGATCATGCCATAGTTGGGGCCAAGCAAGTTAAGCGGCTTACAAATTCGCTTTGTATGGTTTGATTTCATCTTGAGCTTTGTAAGTAATTGGAACTAGAGTGGTTTATAGTTTATATCAATAAATCAACATGATACAAATTCAATTTATTATAATTAATTGTGTCGGACTGTAAATTGGGAAATATCGGTAAGACATGCGGTAACTATCGTTAAAGATCTCTGTAGTAGTGTTCTCAACATATCCATTAAATGTTAAATGTTAGCAATCTCAATTTGAATGTTAATATTGCAAGGGACTCATTTCATTCATTAGCTATCTTAAAATTATACATACCGATTTTTTTTGGCTGCGTCATTCTTATAATAAGCTTAACAACATTGGCATTAAGCAAGAAGCAAGAAAACTAAAGTCAAGTGTGCTCGATTCTAAGATGTCCGCTGACCATTTTCGATCAAACCAAACAGTGCATTTTTATACCCGCTACCCATAGGGTAGAAGGGTATTATAACTTTGTGCCGGCAGGAAATGTATGTAACAGGTAGAAGGAGGCATCTCCGACCCTATAAAGTATATATATTCTTGATCAGCGTCAACAGCCGAGACGATCTAGCCATGTCCGTCTGTCCGTCTGTGCGTCTGTCCGTCCGTCCGTATGAACACCTAGATCTCAGAAACTATAAGAGATAGAGCTATAATTTTTTTTCGACAACATTTGTTATGTTTGCACGCAGATCAAGTTTGTTTCAAATTTTTGCCACGCCCACTTCCGCCCCCGCAAATCAAAAAAATCGAATAACAAGAGTAATTTTAAAGCTAGAGTTACGAATTTTGGTATATACAATAATTACTATAGTAGTTATGATTCCTGAAAATTTGGTTGCGATCAGATAAAAATTGTCGAAGTTATTAAAGAAATACTTTTGTATGGGCAAAAACGCCTACTTACTGGGGGTCTTAGTTACTTTGTCTGACAATCTGGTATATTGTGCCGTCTATGGTATATTTTGAATGGTGTGCTGTATCGGTATACCAAACATACCATTTGGTATATTTTTAGTATTTTTTTTAGTATTTTCGGTATATTTTGAAAATAATACCACAATATTTTACCCTTAATAAAAATGGGTAGCGGGTATCTCACAGTCGAGCACACTCGACTGTAACTTTCTTACTTGTTTTTGTTTTGGTATATACATAATATTTTGGTATATATATAATATTACGTTGGTATATATATAATATTAGAGTTTAATTAGGAAGCAACAGCAACGGATGTATTTTTAAAACCTTCTACAATTTTCATCTGATCTCATGTTTTCAGAAATCATTAAGTATTGTAGTTATTTACTACATAGTATCGGCTGTTGACGCTTATAATATAGATAGTCTTTATGTCGGGTCGGAGAAGCCTCCACAAAGTTTATATGCCCTATTCGTACATAAAAACAAGAAAAAGCATATTTAAATGTACATGACCATATTTTATGGTGATTAGCGCTTTTAATAGAACAAAAAATTACTAAAATCGATAAAAATAACAATAATTATATTTTTTGTGGAGGCATGTCGCTGCCTGGTTCAATAAACGCTTTAAGAGAGCAACAAGGTCAGCGTAGATGTGTTTTTGGATAAATTTTGATTTGAATTTCTATTTTAAGTTGGCAGAAAGTTTAGGCCCGGACGTATCACATGTATTAATTTATTGTGGTGTCTGAGCTCTAATCATTGATTTTCTCTCGATCGTGCATAGTTTGCGCGTTGAATAAGCAAATGTCATGCAAATGAGTCATTCAAACCGAGTTAAAGCAAATGAATGAACATTGGTTTGAGGTCAGAAAGAGTTGAAGACATGCGAATTATGAATGAAATTAAAAAAGAAGGTAATGGCTAAGGTAAATTTCACCAATATATCAAAACATATTCATATTGAAAACAAAAATAGTTTATCGCCCAGGCTGATCCTTGTGAAGAACTAACAGTTTTCTTTTATTTTTAATTCGCTTCCGCTAGTCTTAATTTTGCACGAAATTGTCGTAAATGTGTGCAACAATTAATTTGCCATTTCGACACAGATAACACAGATAATTAAAAGAAACAGTTACGAGTACTTCTAGTTAGCCTCCTACAATAACTAACACCTCACATCCCCTATACCGCGTTGCTTTCCGCATTACACTTGGTTGATTTCAGCTTGGAAAAAACAAGAAATATTAAATACATATGTCGTGGAATTTATTATCATTTAAGCACGAGTATCTGTACGACTGAATGAAATATTCGTACGCAGCAATTATAAAAGAGCAAGAGACTCTTAGATCTATGATTAACTAGCCTAACTGTTTGCATTCTCTTCTCGCTAGAAGACTACCAAGAAGTGTCTGTAGAATTGCGTGCAGAAAAGATTCGGGTTAACTTAAGATTTGGTTCGTCAATTGTACTGATTACTCAAAAGAGAAACACTTTAATTAAGGCTAAAGACTAAAACTACTTACAGGTTCTTTTATTAAATATGATTTTTAGGTTCAACTGGATAATCCCTGTTTATTATTGTTACTACTCCAATTATGTACATAATCTGAGTATCAACAAATAAGAAAGCATTAAGATAACCATATATCATACCATATCAATTTTTCTCTGATTGCAATTAAATTTTCAGGAATCATAAACATTATAGATGCAATTGTATATACCAAAAATCGTAACTCTACGTTGCTATGCGCTACGGTTGCACAGACTGATGGATATGGCTATGTTGTCTCGGCTGTTGACTCTTATCAATAATATATATACTTTCTGCCTTTTACATATATTTACTGGGGGCACAAAATTATAATAGCCGGTATAAGAGGTGACTAGAAGTGAAAGTCATTTCTGCGAATTTAAAGATATTTTAAGGTCAACAACTGTAGATCATCCTAAATGAACATCATCAAAGAACTAAGTTTTTATCATTGAGCTTAGGCTTAATAGATATCATTCAATCTTCGAACTAATTATCATTTTGATCATTATGATATTTTTTTTGAAGAAAATTTCGCCATAGACTAGATTGCAATGGAAGAAATCATTTTAATTGCAAATACGAGGGTTGCTATTTATATTTCTGGCCTAATAATAAAAATGCGAATATTTATAAAAAAAAATGGATTTATTGTTTGTCACAGTATTCTCCAGCAAGATTTATATACTTTTGAATGCCCTCAAATCAATTGTCGAAGCACTTTTTCCACTCTGAGGCACCTCCAAAACATGGTTTTTGAACGCTTTAACAGCATCTTCTGACATCGAAAATCTATGATCACACCTTTTTTCGATGATGTGCGGGTATAAAAAGAAGTCATTGGGTGCCAAGTCAGGGCTGTACGGCGGATGACCCATGAATTCCACGTTTTGACCACAAAAAAAAAGGCGCGGGTTTGAGCTGGCGTGTGAGAGTTCGCGTTGTCATGGTGCGGAATGATCCATCTTTTCTTGTTCGTTTTCGAATTTCTACAAGGACTTCAGGCTTACAAATTATGGTGTACCACTCAGAATTGACCGTCCTACATTGCTCAAGCGAAACAGTCGCCACATGACCAGTTTTACCGAAGAAACAGGCGACCATTTGCTGAATAGTGCTTTCTCCACGAACAAGGTTCGTTGGATTTGGCTCGTCTTCAAAGACCCACACGGTCGATTGCTGTTTTGTTTTGGGCTCATAACCATAGATCCATGATTCGTCACCTGTGACTATCTTATAAATGTCATTTGAAGCACAGGGAATGTATTTTTCCAAAATTTCTTTGAACCAATCCACACAAGCCTTTTTTTGAGCAATTGTCAAATTGTGCGGGATCCAACGAGAACAATCCTTTTTTACGACCAGGTGTTTATGCAATATCGAATGTATTCTGGTGGAAGAAGTGTCAAAGGATGCCTCTATCTAACGATATGTCACATGACGATCTAGCATTATCAGTTCACGCACGGCATCAATGTTTTCTGGCACAACGTCTGTTTTTTGACGACCTTCACAACCTTCGTCTTCCAGCGAGCATCGGCCACGATAGAATCCATTAAACCAGTATTTCACAGGGCTATAGGATGGCACTTCATCGCGTTATAAAGATTTAAGTTCATCGGTGCACTCTTATCGTAATAATCTAAGTCGAAAGTTGTGAAAAATTTTTGCTCGAAAGTGTTCACGAGTTAATTCGATTTTTCTGCCGAGGTAAGTTTTTGATTAATCGTTTATCGATATCAAACGTGGTCGCACATGAAAAAGTTGTATGGAGCTTTTATCGATAAAAGTCCAAACTTTTTTTGGGAAATAGCCAATTGGTCCTAATATGGCTAAAAGTGACCTAGGCCAGAAACTTAAATAGCAACCCTCGTAGAGATCGAAACCATAGCCAAGAGTAGCATTATTGGCCACAAAAACTAGATTAACATTCCACGCGATCGTCTTCATCCACTTTACAGCTTTGTTGTCGTCATGATCATCATCAATATCATCGTTATTAACTATAGTTGGGTCGTATGAATGTGAAGAATTCTGCAGATTCTAAGTCATTCGTTCATCTTCAGCGCCTTTCCTTGCCTCTCAAGCGGAAATGAATCTTCTGTCTGTAAAGTTGGCTTTCTTTAATTTCTTCAGTCGACTATGCCATGATCGCGTCTTTTACCTTGTTTTGTCTGTGCTATGTCTTGGTCGGGGCTGCACTTGCCGTTGCTTCATCGTGTCACGTTTCAGCAGCAGAACAGATACTTGTTTTCATTTGGGTTAAGTGTAGGGTTCAAATTGCAAACAACTCTTCTTTTCTCCATCTTCCCTTCCATCCATTGTCTGCAGAACTTAACAATGTTTTGGCTATTATTTCATATTTGTAGCTACGACGTAATGCTTGAACTATGTACAAGCCAATCACTTAAGTTCTGAGTGTGCTAGATAACGATAAAAAAATTTCATAATATGAAAATATTTTCAAGTTTCTTTTTAATGTTTTTTGCTTAGCTTTTTTACAATGGAATTTAATTATATATTTTCGACTGTGCGATTTATTTTAACGAAATTACAAATAAACATTTGCCTAGATGATTCCCAGAAATTCTTTTTTGGTTCCGACTAAAAGTATGCAACATTTTATTAATGTTTCATCGCAATAACATCGCGCAGCCCAATGAATACGTTTTGCGATGTCTTTGGAATCTATTTGTTAGAAGACTCATTTTTGTTGGTATCTCTTAATTAATTACTTATCACTGGTAATGTAGAATATATGTTAAACAAGTATTATAGATTAAAATGTATTAGATGCATCAGTTACAATGTTCATATTTTAATAAATAGAATCTAGCGCCTCAAGTGGAATAATTTTTTACTCGACCTTACACATTTTTTCACAAGTTTTCTTTTTTGATATGGAAATCGTGCAGTTACAATCTTTTACCTTGCACGGCACTGGTCAGACTTATCAGAGAACAGAGAAAGGGTAAGTGCTTTACTACAGGTTACCGAAGTGGTTGTTTCTTATCAGCGCAACGTTGACATTCAGAATGAAGAATTAAAAACAAAAAGGTTACAAAACACTTTGCAGTGATTTTCGTTGCCTTTCCCACAACTTCTGTTAACCAAACAAGTCTTATCAGTAGTTTTTTTTTTTGTTAAGAATTTGTACGGCATTAGTCAGCCAATGTATATTATATAAAATAAAACATTTGTGTACAATAAGCTGCAGAGTATTGGAATTTCCATATATTTTTATGTATTTGAGCAAATTAAACTATTTTGTAGAACCATATGCACCTTCTGATGTCCCATTTAAGGCCAGAAACTCCGTTAACTCCCTTAAAACCAGTTCACTGTCACACCCCAGGTTAGACCACACCCGGCTGTAGCATTAATGGAAAGTGGTGCGTCCACCAAAGCACACTGATTCAAGTCCCTATAAAATTGGAATGATAGAGAGACGGAATTCGCTTACATAAGAACCGAAAGACATATATGTATATATAGTTAAATGATTGAACCAAATTATTTTTTTTGCAGATGCTTGTATTATTTTAATGTAAACATATTTGTCTTTTAAAAAGCCAAAGATGAAATTTCTGATTTTGAGCCTTCCCTAAAGTTTCTATTACCAAATGTCGTTAACCTCTTAACAGTGTGATGTTGGTTTTATTTACGTTCATTTCCGAGTGTTTAGATCATTTGAATAGCCCCATTCTCGAGCATTACGTTGCACGCAACATTGAAATGACGTGGGGCAATTCAGTAGATAACAAACTTACAATCACCATGGTGAGTTTTGAATGTATTCAGCCCTTAACTGTTTCGATGTCTGCCATACATTGCATGATTCGGATAGTTATGATTGCTTCATATGAAACATTGATGAACTTTGCTCGAGTTCTGGGCCATTTCCAATTGCAAATGACGTGAGTTGCAGTTGAATGAACCTTATACTTAAGTTCAATCCGCCAATTGCTTGAGTTTGAATATATTTTTTTTTGTTTTTTTCGTGAGTTTCTTTTAGCCTTCCTCAAAGTTCATTAAACCATTCAGCTTTTAAATTGACTCAGCGTGTACAAAAACAAAGTATATATTATATTACTATATATATATATATATATATTACTATAATAAATGCTAGAGCTAATGATGATGGATACAATTAAATCTACACAAGGAAATAAGTTTATTATTGACATATCCATCGAACAACATTAGTTATCTAGGATAACTAATGGAGATTTCGGTATTCTACAATATGCAGAATTGCTCAATAAGCCTATAAAGTAATCAATAATTATTTTTTATTTCTGTATATGACACATATTTGATTTCTATAGTTAACGTTTAATTTAATAAGTCAGAGTGTGCCTCGTTCTTTGAGCAAGCCGATTTCTCTAGAAAGCTCAAAAGCTTGTGTAGTCCCATTATTTCCACTTTCGTTTCCGCTTCTTTTCATGTTGTTTTCGTAGGGAACCCCTTAACCTTGAACTTGTGGATCACATGTTGTATGTAGCCAACGTTAATTAAAATGTATTTTTAGTGCCTTTCCTTCGTGTCTCACCAATTATGTCTAAATCGTTATCGCATGGCGGGGGGAAATTGTGTTTAGTTTACTTCTTGGGCTTAAACTTAAAGTAATCACTCACTCTTTGGAATAATTGAACGTTCTTGACCTGCATTGTATGTCGTACCTAAACTAATTTAAAACGAAATTGATAATTCTAATATTTAATATTGTTTTTTTTTTTGTAGGTCTCGCATACATTACAAAATGGCGACGTGACGGAACGCGAAATGCAAGCAAAGCTAAGCTCTCTAAAAAATTGAAAATATCAAGTTCGAAAGGTTTAAAATGGGCACATAACTAAAATCGGCAACAAAACCATCAACAACGGTAACAAAAAGTATTGTTAAAGAGTTAAGCACATAAGAGGAAGAAGAATAACTACAATAACAGCACGCAAATTGAAGTAACAATTTGAAAGCGCAGTGAAACGAAGAATTGGTTGAAGTGCTCCCACAAAAGTGTGAGAGAGGGAGAGAGAGAGAGAGACAGCTACCAACATGCAACTCGTCAATCGCTCTCTGTCTATCCGCTGGGTCCTGGGTATATACCTGATGGTGCTGGTATGTTGGGATCCACGATCAACGCAGGCACGTTTTATTGCCAAAAGAGAAACGCCGAATGGGGAAATGGGTGTGGCAGCCGCGACAAGTGACCCTGACATTGTTAAGCCGCAAAACGAAAGTGACAACGAATTGCAAACAACGATTGTTCAACAAGAGCGGCTAAAACCTGGATCACAAGACGAAACATCGACAACATCGCCTACAACATCAGGAATAAGTTTCACATTAGCATCCACAAATGAAATGCAATCCACGGTCAATAGCTTTCGGACCACAGATGAGACAGCAACAACGCCATCTAAAGTTGAACTTACGGAACAACCAATGCTTAAAGAGGATCATAAGTTCACAACAACAACGAAACCTGAGCAGCAGTTAATATCACAAGTGGAAGTCACAACAGAAGCTACTACAACATCCAGTATCAACAGCGAACCAACAACAACAACAGTAACAACGACAACAACGACCATAGCATCAACATCGGACCTTCGATCCACACCACGTGAAGAAGATCGGGCGCGTTCCATGCAATTTCCAAGCAGCACTGAAAGAGTCTCTTTCGTTTCTGTCGTGACTCCCATGAAACTTCGCCCAATTCCAATGGCGACGACAACAACAACAACGCATATGCCTCAGCTGCTGGCACCACTATTGCATGCTGGAGTCACGGTCACGCCGAGTGCTTCAGATGAAAACGCCATCGACGGGCAGGAGGGAATGCAAAAGGTTCATCTGCAACCTGAGAAGCGTGCGAAATTCATCGCTGATAATTCGACAAATGCTCAACAGCTGACGCTGCCGAATGTGGCCGAAGTCTGGAGTTTGGCAGCCTTGAAAATGGTGCCAACACCGTCAACCACAACAACAGCTACCACAACAACAACAACAACAAATTCACCAGTGGCTGGAAAGGGAGTGGAGCTCTCAAACGATATTGAGGAAAGAAACCAAACAATGCAACAGCACAAAGAAAAGAACATTCTCGACTGGCAGCAGATCATGATGATGCCCTTAGGGCAAGAGAATCACACAGAGCCTATCATGATGAGCACCTCATTGGATGCCACAGAGGCTGCAACGCAATCCTCAACATTGAAGCTAGACATCACGTTGAATCAGGGCGAAGTATTTCCAGCTGTCAGCAAATCTGTGACTGAGGGAACCATTAATAAAACAGAATCCAAAGAGGCTCAGCTAAATGAATGGTTACCAATTACAACTACAGAGCCATCAATTAACGAGGCGTCAACAAATCCTCCAAAGCTGCCTTTACAAGAAGCAGAGGACGACTTTACATCAACATCAACAACAACTTTTGTACCTGTAAAGTCAGAGTTAACAGAGAATTCAACACTCAACTTAACATTAGTTGAGAGCACTGTAACACAGCTTAGCATAATAGAAAATTATACAACAGAGTCTGTTGTAACTGAGTCTATAACAGCAGCGGCTGCAGCAACATTGCCTGTTAGCTTGACAACAGCTGAGCGAGCGACAACAACAACAACCACAACAACGACCATGCGAAGTGCGTTGAACGCCACCCCCAGTCCCCATCCCAATACGAATGAAACGGCAATGAATTCCACACTACATGAAAATAATGAAAACGGTGATAAAGCAAACGACGTTGACGTCGGCGTCGAGAGCGACACCAAGACTGAAAGCGACGACGTCATCGACGTCTCTGTCTCTGTCTCGGTTTCAACTACCGAAACCACTCCGACGGCAACTGAGCGGCAAACAATAACAGTTAGTACCCGAACAGCTGTCGAGGAGAGCACAGCCACAGCTCCGACGATTCAAACGGTAACGGTAACGCCAACACCAACGCCAATTTCAACGTCGACGTCAACGGTGACGCCGACGCCGCAAACATTGCACGCAAATGTTGATGAACAAATAGCAACAGCAAGTACAACGACAACGCCAACACCTACACCAACGGAAATTGTCCAAATTAGCAATGAAGTGAATTTAGAAACAATTACAGTGAAACAAGTGACAACCGACGATATCAATAGCAATAGCAACAGCAAAAAATTATTAATAACAACAGGCAGCACTGCGAAACCTATTAACAGCACTGTGAACACCGAGCCACTGCAAGTCGATAATAACAGTACTACAACAGTGACACCGCCTTCGCTGTTGACTGACGAAAATGCCAACAGTAAACTAAACGAACATGAAACTTCGCTGGAAACGAATAACATAAGTGAAACAGCTGGAATAATAATCACAACAACAACAACAACAGCAGCACCTGTGCCAAGCACAAGAACAATAACTGAAGCAACAGCTGCAGTTAACAGACTGGATGTAAGCAAAGCAATAACAACAACAACAACTGCAACTGTAGTGACAGCTGCAAAGGGTGAGTCGGTGTTTAATGAAGACGAAGTAGATGACCAGCAGCAGAATAATCATGATCACGGCACAGAGGAGTCATTGTTAAAAGAAAAGAACATGGCGAATATAACAACAATAACAACCAACACAACATCAATAACGACAACAACAGAAACAGCAACTACAACAACAGCGGCTAGAACGACAGTAAAAACAACAACTACCGAGGAACCAATTATTAATTTGCTGGATGATAGCACCAGTAGCACCTCTAGCAACCCCACTACCACTACAACTTCTACAACAACATCTCCACCCAGACCAAAAACTACAACAACAGCTGAGCCGATATACAGCTCCACTTACTCTACGAACAACTTCAACAACATGCTGCCGGTGGAAACTACGACACGTGCAATCGATTTACCCACCACAATGCTGATCCCCTCGCGTCCCACCGAACTGGATCTAATGCACCAACCGCCTCCAAGCAGCAATTCGGGTACAGATGTCAATGTGATCATTGCCATCACGGTCAGTGTGATTGGTGTCGCGGCTCTGATTCTACTGGTTGCGTTCCTCTATTTGATGCGAAAGCGACAGAAGCAGATGTCGTATGGGCAACGCTGTCGTCCCGTCAGCTTGGATGCCTACTCCCTGGACAATGTGTCCGTTCTGGGCAGCGTCAGGCGAAAAGGTCGAGATTTTCGCGTCTCGAAACGCACATATGGTAATGCCGCCTTCGATGATCCGTCGCTGCGTCACAATATGCTCAATGCTACGGAGCTGGGCAAGTTTTTGGAGCGCAGATCGAGTATCTTCGAGGAGTTCAGAGATGTACCGCAAATAATTGCGCGAGCCGATGAAGTGCCTGCCGGATGTGAGGATAAAAATCGGTGAGTGCGCACAGCTTTGTTGGAGAATAAGAGACATTTTCTATTATTGCACTATTTGCCTTATTATTTGTACTAACTGACAGACAATCTCGTTATACTATTACTATTATTATTATTATTATCTTCTGCAAATAGTCACTGATATCACGTAATAAGGAAAGTGACTGCAGTGTAGATACATACATACATATGTATGTATGTATATAATAATTTATAACATCAAACACTGAGAATTTTCAAGGTTTTTATTGTGGGGATTAATTAAATTTAATTGAGGGTATGACACTCATTTGCTATCCGCTGAAAGATGAGCGATAAGGAAAACAGAAAAAGTGTGACCAATTTGAATTAGATTGATAAAGGTATCTTAATAAAACAAAGTTTATTAGTTAAATAATTATGGATTTAAAAAAATGGGAAAGTAACTGCAACTGCATATCTATAATAATATGATTATTAAAAAGTATTAATAAAATGACTCATTTTTTTATTGTACTACACACTTCCCGATTAACTCTGTTGGTTGCCATTAATGAATCCAATGCCTTTCTGTGATCGCTGACCGGTTTGCCTAATTGAACCGAACTGAACGGAACGTAACCTCAAACTTGAAACCGCAGATACGCTAACGTAATTCCGCTTCCTGAGACGCGGGTGGTACTTCAAAGACAGGGCGATGATGACAAAACGGAATACATTAATGCCAATTATGTGCGGGTAAGTGAGACAGACGAACGAATGCCTCTCATTCAGCAAAAAAACAATCAAAAGCTGCTTTCCCACATGTGTTGTGTGTGTGTGTGTGTGTGTGTGTGTGTGTGTGAGTGTGTGTGTGTATGGTAACTCTCCAACTTTACATAAACACATTGCTATATTGTGTTTGTTGTTGCTTATCTTACAACGGTACAATAACTTAAAGTTGCCTCTTCGTCTAGCCTTGCATGACGTGTGTAGCACAAACGGCTGAAAAGGCGGAATAATTATATGGCCCATGAGATTGGTAAAGTGCCAAGAAAATTACTTCAGCCTCTTTGTTACATTGTCTGTTGTAAACAAATGAGCTCTGTGCGAAATCCATATTGATCCTACTTAAAGCAACTATGACAATAAATAATAATCATAATCAAGGAGAAAGTAGTGTGAAACTACGACGAAGTGCAATATCCTAATTGAATAGTTTGAATGTATTTTGTATTGATGTGATCATGGAACTTATAAAAGTAATTCTTATTAATGTGATTGATCGCAAAGTTATTTAGATTGCCTTAACTTAAGCCAAGACAAATTGCAAAATGAGTAAGCTTGCTTATTTTTGCTTATTTAGTTTTATGAAATTTGCAAAACAATAAACAATTAAACGAAGCATGCAATACAAGCATTGACGTGTAACGACAACGCGTCGACTGTAATAGATGCGAAGCGATTACAGAAAACGGCTAAAGTGTATTGAAGCAAATCTGGCATTGATAAGTCAAGTCGAAGAGAAAGAAAAATACGTATGCAGTTCACTCTCACTTACTCTCATTGCTCAGCTGATGTATTGTACGCAGCTGTTAATAATCTGAGCATTCCCTGATTGACGTTCTGGCTTATCTATATACGTAAACGTGTACACATGTATACACATATGTATGTACGGTGGTGTATGTAAATACATGCATTCACACACACAACCAAGTTTACAGTAATTTATCAAAAGCGCACGCAACTCAATGGCAGCCATTAAAAGCACATTCGCACACACAAATTCATACTTACTATATGTATGTATGTACATATTTTTATGAAGCCACACATGAGAGCGAGAGTATCATTTGTGTTTACCTTTTTGCACGCACTTTAAAGCTTTTAATTAAATGTTATGGCAAATTTACATAAGCTAATTTTCCGGTATATCCACAGGGACCAAGAGACGCACCAAATTATTATATCGCTTGTCAGGCACCTTTGGAGAGTACAACTGGAGACTTTTGGCGCATGATCTGGGAGCAACAATCACGAGTGATTGTACAGGCAACCGATCTGAATGAGAATGGCATTGAACGATGCGCGGAATACCTGCCGCCGTCAGTGACCCTGGATAATCACAGTAGTTATGGCGATTATCAAGTAACACTGAAGCATCGTGAGGTCAAGGATAAATACGCGATTTCCACATTGATGCTCAAGCATGTTGATGAAGAAGAGTGTCGCGAATTGACGCATTATTGGTATAAATGGCCGGAGGCTGGAGTGCCCCTAGAAGAGGCGCCCATTATAGCGATGTTACTGGAGGCGAGATCTTCCCTCAAATCCTATGCTCTGGAGCAGGCCAATGAACTGAAAGAGAAATCCTCAACTTTGAAATCCATGGACAACGCTCTCAACAATAGCGCGGACGTGGATACAAAGAAGGCAGAAGAAGTGGGCAGCGCTTCGAGCGGGCCCAGCAATGAAATTAATGGCAATGTGACCAATAAGCAGCCTCGCAGTCAGCAGGGGTAAGTTGTGTGTGTGTGTGCGTGTGCGTAAATTGTCATCAGTTTAGCATGTTAATTGTTAATTGTTTTTCGTTATCTTCACTGTGTGTTCATTTTTCATCCCTTTAGACCGCTAACCATTCACTGTTCCCCAGGCACGGGTCGAACTGGCACTATCATTGCCTGTGACATGGCCATACGCAGTCTGGAAACACCTAAACGTTTCGTGGACATTCCGCAGTTGGTTTACTATGTGCGTCGTGGACGTGCCAGCTCCGTACAGACCAAGGAGCAATACGAATTTATCTACAAGGTGGCCAATATGTATGCGACCAAAATCACAAATCTATCAAATGATAACTGAGATTGTGTGCAGTCGAAACATGTTTAACCAAGTCCTTATATAAACGCTGTATACATTTAGTCATAGGTTATATACAATTTATATCTTTATATCTATTATACATATATTATACAAACATAAATTAATTAATTAATGTTACTATTCTAAGAGTGATAGCGTGTAAGATATGTATTTATCGATTGTTCGCATACGTTATTTTCGATTGCTGGAATTTTAATTTAAAATATATGTATTCCTTTATTATTGTGATATATTCGTACATTTGTAAATCTCGTAATTATCTGTTGCATATTTATAATTAGGCTTTGTTTTTGCAAGTAAATACCTGTAAAATGTGTACATTTTATTGTATTTTAATTGTAAATCGTTATCAAATTTCTGTATTTTAATAAAAGCTTGAATGTATGTCAAATGTATCTGCTTGTTTGTATGTTGAATTTCAAAAACGATTAAAATATTACAGACTTGATTTTTTTACTTCACGATTACAGAAAAAACAATAGTTTAAATTAAATTTTGCTAGGATTAAATGAAAGTTATTTCATTCACTTAATAATTTTCAAAATATGTATGGCATTCTAAGAGAATTGTATATGCTTCCGAAATAAAAATTGTGAAAGGAGAAAAAAAAACTGAACTGAAAAAATAATTTTGAATAATGCGCGAGAATCGATTATTAGCAATTGCTATTCACATAGATTACAATAACAATGGCGCCATGTCAGCTGTGAATGGCGATAATAATCGGTGCCGTCGATAACCGATATCATGTTTTCATTAAAGAAAAATTTAACTAGAAGTGAAGATGAAAGTGCAGCATTTGTTAATTGTTTGTGCTCTTTTCGGTACGGCTTTGGCCAATGATACGCCTAAAGTGAAGATTGGAGTTAAAAAACGAGTTGAAAACTGCACGAAGAAAGCAAAGAGCGGCGACCTTATTCACGTGCACTATAAGGTAATAATCCAATAAATATGTTGCACGTCAGTTCCTGATAACAAAACACATAATTTGTTTTCAGGGTTCTTTGCAAGATGGCACTGAGTTCGACAGTAGTTATGGCCGCGGCAAGCCCTTCTCGTTTAGCTTGGGCGCCCGACAAGTCATCAAAGGCTGGGACCAGGGACTTCTAGGAATGTGTGAAGGTGAGCGTCGAACACTGACAATTCCGCCGGAGCTTGGGTATGGAGCAAGTGGAGCGGGAGGTGGTAAGATTCCTCCAAATGCGGTGCTTGTTTTCGATGTGGAAATGGTGAAGATTGAAGCACGCGGATCCGAAGAGTTATAAGCAATAAAACCAACTAAATGAATTTGCATTTCAAATTTGTAGGCATCAAGCCAGTCTTTCAATAATAAAAAAAAAACAATAATTCAAGTCTAAATAACTAAACAAATGGCAAAGCACCCTTAAGCGGTTTGTGTCTGCATCTGCGATTGCGTTGTACCTCGTTCGTCGACCTCGTCAAAGTGACGACGCATCATTCGATGCTTTTCGAGCGCGGTGCCCTGGATGAAGCGTTCGCCGCATGTGCCACAGATGAAAGGGCACTCGCCCGTATGCTGCTGAAGATGCAGCTTTAAATCCTTGGCCTGGCGATAGCTTTTGTCGCAGTACGTGCACTTGTGGGGCTTCAGTCCGCTGTGGGTGAGCATGTGTCGTTTGAGCTTATCGGATCGGGCGAAATCCTTGCCGCAGACTGTACAATGGAATGGTTTCTCGCCGGTGTGCATGCGACGATGCGATATCATTTCCGAGTGCCGGGGAAAGGCCATTTCACATAGATCACATTTAAATGGTTTCTCGCCTGTATGGCGGCGCATGTGGGTTACTAAGGTTGCTGCGGATTGCGTCTCGCGACCACACAGTGAACACAAGAACTTCTTGATGGCCTCCTTGCGTTTGCGATCGCCGTTGATGTGCACGTCCCGTATGTGATTGTTAAGGCGTGACTTCATTTGGTAGGTGCGATCGCAGTGCGGACATTGTAGTAATTGAAGAGCAGGATCGACTTGATCCGCTACATCATTGGGTAGACGACGATCAGCGCTAGCACCGCGTTCATTTCCACCATGTTGGAGTTGCATATGTTGCTGAAGATTCTCAGGCCACATAAACTTGTAGCTGCATCTACTGCACGCATATTTCTTTTCAGTGCTGTGGCACTGCGATTGACGATGCTGATCCATAATGCTCTGTAAAAGGATAAATGCTTCAGTAAATTTGCTCGAATAAAACTGTAGAATAAGTACGTTACCTTGCAGACACACTTGAAAATGCAGGTCTCACACTCATGTGGCATCTTGTCAAAACGATGCATGGCACGCTGATGCTGTATCATCTCGTATTTTCGCTTGCATTGCACTTTGCACAGCTCACAGACGTAGACGATGCGCGACGTTGATTGCATCTGCATTTGCATTTGCACTTCATCCTCTGTCTCAGAGTCACCTAGCTGCAGTTCGTATCCCGATTCATTTGTTATGGAATAGTTGTGTGGCGAATCATAGTTCTGGTGCAGCGATAAAGCCAGCTTCAGCTCTAGTTGAATGTGAGCACGCAGATCGATGATGCGCTCAAAGTGCATGTTGCAGATCTTGCAGGTGATTCGTTTGGTGCCATTCGGCTTTGAAGTGGCCGCAATAAGTGTCTCCGCCAATGGAATATCCTGCTCTCGAATGCCATGTCGCTTGAGGTGCTTCACCAGATAGTCGCGTCGGTAGAACTTGCGAGTGCACCATTGACACGGTATTAGCTTCGATTGCTCTGCGTGCACGCTCAGCAAATGAACTGTTAGCGACTTCTTCTTGTCAAAGACTCGTTTGCAATCGACGCACTCGAATGTTTGATTCTAAAGCAAGAGTTATATAAGAATAAAGTATGTAATGCATTGTTTGCCAATACTCACAGCAATTCTGTGCTCCCTGATGTGCACCTTTAGATTGTGACGCCAGCGAAAGCGCAATGGACATTTGTGGCATAGGAAACGTTTTTGCGAATTCTTGCATTGCGACTCGTTGTGATGCCGCAGCAACTGCAGGCTGACAAAGCGAGCATCGCAGCGACCACAGACATGCGGTGCATCCTGCCAGAGATGCGTTTGTCGCTGATGCTCGTACAGCTGATACTTCCGTTGATAGCGTTCTTGGCAAAGTTCACAACAGTATTTGGCTATTGGTATGCTACGTTGTTGCTTCGTATGCTCATCTGCATCCAGTTCAGCTTCGCTATCAGTCTCTGAGCTGTCTAGATCTATTTCATAGCCCGATTGATTCGTTATCGAATAGAAACGTTGATAAATGCCAGCAGCTAAATCTTTTCGTATGAGCGCCTTTAGTTCTTGTTCAGTCATATCCTTGGCATCTGGATAGAACAGCTCGGCAAGTTCATTGGGTTCCATATTGGACCGTGTGCCAAAGTTAACAATCTCTGGATGCTGCTCTAAGTGGCGTCGCAAATGAACGATCTTATCGTATTGACTTTGGCAGATCATGCACTC
The DNA here is from genome assembly GCF_023558435.1 of Drosophila sulfurigaster albostrigata. NCBI lineage: Eukaryota > Metazoa > Arthropoda > Insecta > Diptera > Drosophilidae > Drosophila > Drosophila sulfurigaster. The sequence goes on from NC_084882.1 coordinate 6,002,748, forward strand.
AATAAGCTTATAGCCATGAGGTTTGCACACATTTATATCAATATCCTTGGCCTTTTTATTTTCTCCCAAATTGGCCGATCTCTTCGAATCCCCGTGCACCTTGAGATGTGCTTTCAGTGCTTCGTGGTGGCTGAATTTTCGTATGCAGAACGAGCAGGAATACCAATCAGTTTTCGATTTATGCACCCGTGAAGAATGCTGCTTTAGATATCTGGGACGCTTGAAGCTTTTGGGACATTCTTTGCACTCGAATATTTGTCTCTTTAATTTGCGATGTTTTTCTGTTTGCTTCCACTTTTGTATCCGCTGTTGTAGAGGCAAATCATCCAGCGAACTGAAACACATAATGGGATTAACTTTTGTACACTCAATATGCGATTTGAAATCCTACTCTTCTTCGTCGTTATCATTATCAGCCTTATACAAATGGTCCTGTGCAATCGCTGCTTTTGTTGCAACTCCAACCTCTTCCTGTTTGACGGGATCGACCATTGTCAATGGATCGTTGGACGCTTTGGTTACATCTACATCCACATCACTGCTCAATGTGTTGTCAACATCGTTGGCATTTTGTACTGTGGTGAATTCCGGCAGTTCTGTGCAGGTGATATCGTTGTCAACATCCTCTTCTTCCGTTTCCAATTTAACCTTTAGACAATTGATTTGTGAGAGATTCAAGTAATAACAATAAACAAGACTTGCCTCCACATGTTGTTCGGCACACAGTTCCATGGGTACCTCCTGCAGGCAGTCCACCACACTGACTTTGTCGCTATCCTGCACATGGTTTATCAGCAGCTCGTGTGCTGCCAGCGCCTGCTTGACATAGTAATAAGCGCTTATTAGTTTCCTGGCGCAGGTGCCGCACAAACATTGTGGGAGTCGCTGGCCCAATGGATCGTCTACCTGTAAAATAACTTGTCTGCATTAAGGATATGAATAGATAATTAGTTTGTAGCATATTTACCTCAATGTGCGTCAATTCAGATAAAATGTCGGAGAGCAATTTATCAGGAAATCTTTTGGTGGCCGTCGCTAACTTATAAAGTTTATCGGTGTCTCTTGCGTCGCAAGTGCGACACATGACTGGCAGCTTCATGTTGTTATGCCTTTTTTAAATTGCAATACCTTTCAGCTAACAAGAAACAATAACATTTATCAAATACAGAATATCAACAAATTTCCATCTCGTTTTTGCTTATTTTACACACAGATGTGCGTTGGTAACTGAGAAGGGAGAAACGTCAACGCAACTATCGCACTTCGATAGCTATCGATAAGTAGAATCGTAAAATCGAAAGTAATTGTGTTTATTAATTGGTTTGGCGAATAAACAAAAAAATAGTTTGTAATGAATTGTATATTGTTTATTTAAAGTCATTCAGAAGTCATTTGCACACATATTTGAATTGACTACTTCGTGTTTCTCTATATTCTGTATATTTAAAGTAAATGATATTATAAGTATACAACTGCATCTTATTTTAGAATCTTGATAAGCGATGCGTTTCACAAAAAATTTAAAACAATATGTCAATTTGAAGAAAAAGAACGGGAATCCATTCGTAAATTAAAATCGTGTCTAGTACTTCTTGATGGTTTTTCTTATTAAAGCCAAGCGTTGTTTGTGCGCCTCAGTGACAGCAGCACGTTTATATGGACGCAGCTCGTCTGTTCCAAATCCAGGTATCCACATATTATACTTCCGCTCAAAGTGCAGCTGCACATCGCGTACCTCAATCTTGTTGGACTTGCGATGCTTAGCAAAAGCACTTGTTGACTTGACGGTGTCCTCCACAAAATCGTCTATGATCTGCAGCAACAACTCTTCTACGTCTTCATCCAACTGTGTTGTGGTGTCCACTTCACGCACCAATTCGGTAAGACGCGGTTTGGTTAGCATCTAAAGATTCCACAGAATAACTGTATTAATAAGTTATCATCGATATTGAAACCGTTTCGCTTACAGGTGTATTTTCGGCCCCAGTTGCTGGACTGTGATTTGTGCTTTTACCACTTGCACCACCGCCTCCTGCGCCACCAACTCCAGCAGCAGCCTGGCTCGTAGTTGTCGTTGTTGCTGATGTACCGTTCTGGGAGGTTGAGTTGCTGTTGTTTGTCATTGGGCTGTGCTGAGAGGGCGATGCCATTGGTGGTGAGTCGTTATGACCGCTCTTGCTATCAAAAGTGGTAAAGAAATCCGACATGTTGTTTAGAGATGTGCATGCATATATTCTTAAGACAAACAATTCGTGTTTCTTTTATAAATAGTTGAGACTAGAATCAAAGTGATGAAACCAAACTGATATGAATGTGTTATGTGTGTGTGTGTTGTGTTGGCTGTAATTGGTGGTGATTATTTGAATTAGTGTGTAATGTGGGCATAAATTGCATATTAATGATAATAGAATTTTTTTTATTGGCAAATTGCTGTGCCATGCATCCTGTTTTTGTATGCCCATATTGGCTGCTATATCGCACAACTAACTGACTTACAGTGAACGTTTATTAATAGTTTTACTTTTTATTGAGAATGAAAACAGCAAATTTATTTATTTGTTGCAAACAACAAAACAAACTCACTTGGTTTGCGTGTTGTGAAACGCGTCATAGTGGCAAGAGTATCGACCTAGCGATGAATAATACATTTGATATTTAACATCTTTGCAACACTCAACTAAATATACCAACTGATAAGTGCTGCAAAGATGACAACTATCGAAGCAGTCACTCATCGATAACTCGATAATCTTCTTTTACGTATTTAATTTAAAAACAAAGAAAAACGTCAATACGCCATTTGATAAAGTTATAAGCAATATTGAAAATAAAATGTCATTGGACGAGACAACAGCTAACATGCAACCAACTGAAAATGCTGAAGATAATGATGGTGTTGATAATCCTGTCGATATGACGTTTACCAAGGAAGTACGCAAAGCTACAAAAGACGTCCATACTTTGACTGATGTTTTGGTTAACGCAAAATTTGCATTCGGTAATTACATACATATGTGATTATGCTTATCGTGAAATTTTTATATTTAGTCTTTGGGGCGTTGTCGAATTGCAGCTCTGTCGGACGATGAAGTTTGGTACGATGGTCTCTTGGTCTTCTACGAGTTATATAAATTCTTTGAAACACATTTGCCAGAGCGCCTGCTTCCCAAGGAACTTCATCGGACCGCTGCCTTTGAGCGTGACTTTGCATATTTCTATGGCTCCGACTGGAAGAAGACTTACGAGCCGCGTCCGGCTGTCCTAGAATATCTTTCATTGCTAGAGAGTGTCGCCGCCAAAAATGAAGTGCTCCTCTTCGCCTATGCCTTTCAAATGTACATGGCATTGATGTCTGGTGGACAATTATTGCAAAAAAAGCGTATGATTGCTCGCAAACTGTGGATCTTTCCCAAAGGCAATGTCGAGCAGGAGCAAAAACAGGCACAGGCCGATGCAGCGTTGGCAACTGATGCTTCAACTGCTGCTAATGTTGAGCTTGATGATAAAGATTTGATGGCGCGTCCAATGCCCGAGCAGGTGACCATATGTCCTGTTGGATGTGAGGCCACATATTTTCCCACACGAATTCCCAAACTCAAGTCGAAGCTGCGGCGCATATTCAACGAGCTATACGGCAATCTAGACGAACAGACGCGTGCCGAGTACATCGAGGAAAGTCGCAACGTTTTCCGCCAGAACATGGAACTATTGCGCACAGTAAAGGGTGTGAATAGGGCTAATCTTAGGAAACTTGCCATTGCGGTTATCTTTGTAACCACCATATATGTGGCATTTAAATTGGCTGTCAAATAAGATGTTATTTTCATTAACCTATATTTGCAACTATTATATTTGTAGGATTCCAATTAGCATAACTATATACGATTGTTCTCTAGTTTGTATATGAAGCAAAGTCAATAAATTGCAAGTTAACTTCATAATGAAAGTCGCTATAATCCAAAAAGTTTTATTTACTTTGAATAATAAACCCTTTAAGAAAGTACTAGTCTAATTGTCTTCTTTTGATTCAGGAAGGGATTTATAGCTGTGCTATGTTTGCTAAATCTTTTATTGTTTCATATTCTTTAAAGTTTAAATTCATTATACCCGTTGCCCATCATATAGATAATTACTATTATTTTTATTATTTGACGGTAAGAGGAAATCATATTTTACAATTTTATCGAGCTGATAAAAGTAACATTACTAACACTAGACTAAGCGACTCTTTTGGTTCGGATAGGATTATATGTATAGTATCGATGTTGTTGATGAAGAATTTTCTCTTGAGCATTAGGCTCTCATTATTTATCATCCGGAAATGTCATATGCTTACAATAGATACTCATAAATCATAGTGTATAGTGCATATTATCTAAAAGTTTTAATTATATATTTATTTATTTTTTTTTTTCAATATTTGACAATATATACCATATAAATAATACATCACATTTTGCAATTGTATAGTTTCAGAGGCAGTAGCGAAAAAGAAACTTTAGACAAAGTCGAGCAATCCCCTATGATTAAGAAAGGGATATATGGCTTCGCTGTGCTTACGATATCTGTCATTATTGAAGAGCTTCCGCTTGAAATTTTTACCTTCCTCATCGTTGCCCAACATGGTCTCAATGCTCGCGTTATTTGTGGGCTCGAGCAGGACTGCTGACATCACCGTGGATGTGGTTGTCACAGCCCAAATGGAATCGTTCAGCAGCATTATGTGGAGTTCTCTTAGAGAGGGAATGTGGCGCGGATACTTCAGCAGCTCGAGGTTTCGTTTCAGTTCGTCGTGATAAAAGCGAATAAAGTAATCGAATTTCTCAAGTTTGATATCAAAGTTGGGCGAGGATAACAGGAAGTAATATAGATCCTGGGCTGGAGTGTTAAAGTTTGATCGCTGGAAATCGATGAGGAGAGTATCGATAATCTGTCCTTGTGAATTATAGGAAAACATCACATTGTTTGTCCAACAGTCACCGTGATTCATCACATTGAACTGCTTCTCATCGTACTCCTCCGCCTTGGATATCAGTGTAAAGAGGTTATCTAGTACCTTGACCTTTAAAATAAAGGATATAGTGGGATTGTACTTTCATCTGGACATAATCTTGATTTAAACTTACCACTTTTTTGCCATAAAGTTCACTACCCTGGAATTTTTGAATCGCCTCAGCCGCTAGTCCCATAAAACTTTTATTTTGCTCACTTTCGAAGATTGGACGAGTGTTCTCATTGTGCAAAGCTTTGTCCAGACAATCAGCATACTTGCCTTTTGTTACATACCATTGAGCAGAGGCTGCATGCAATTTGGCCAACTTTGCTAACACATGTTTCGTTTCACTTTCGTTCAACCCCTTAAGGCGATCCGCATTCTTATAGCCCGCTGGTCGCAGGTTCTCAAGCAGGATGTGGTCGTCCTTTGGCGAAGTCTGGAACGTATAGCTTTTGGGGCCAAAGACAACTGGCTCTCCAGCGTGCTGATAGAGTTGCTCCAGCTGTGGTATGACATCATAGTACATTGCTATCTCTTTTTTAAATGTGAGCATCAAGTCGAGTATCGTCTTTGAAGCGGCTCCAGCCGGTGGCACTTTTAGCATAAATGAAATGCTTGATTTACCACCCGATACTTTGAGGTAGTCAATATCCACCGAGAGCATGATTGAAGAGTAGTTATCACCAGCTTCTGTGGCTTTTCGCACAAGGAAACTTTGTATATCCTTATAGTCGGTTATCTCTGTTTTAAGCAGAGTCTTAAAGAAGTCGATGCTGACCCAGTCGGGGGCCTCAGGATCCACATTGATCACAACTTGATTTGGTGATTCAGTTGCTATCGCAGCAGGAGTCAATCCTGGGAGTTCTTCACTAAAAAAGGGATTTATACGTTTGAGATGCACAATCAAGTGATCATAATCAGCTGAGCTGTAGGACTTACTAGGTTTCTAGGAGTCCTCGATTATCCAGCCAAGGTAGTATCTGTTCAATATAATGCTGGTAACGCTTGTTGGAGTACATCAGATTCTTAAAATCAGACCCAGATTCAGTGTCTGCAAAGAAGTTCTCAAAGGTGGCCGATTCAGTGGGATCCAGAAGAACCACGGGCAGCACCATATAGACTGCAGTGATGGCCCAGCTAGCGTGTTTAGATAGCTGCATATGCAGTTCCCATAACTTCGGCTTGCGTTCAGTGTATTCGAGTAATTCCAGGTGCTCAATCAGCTGGTCGTGGTAATATTTGATGAAATAGTCAAAATGCTTCAGCTTATAATCAATGTGCACAGATGTCATTATGAAATAGACCAAATCTCCGAAAGGATGGCCATAGTGTGGATTCTGGAAATCCACAAAGAGCATTTCGGAGAGATCTCCATTTAGTGCGATCTTAAAGAGAAGATTGTTGACCCAAGAATCACCGTGGTTGATAACATTGAATTCATTGGGGTCGTGGTTGCCAATGGACTTAAACAGATCTTTAATTTTACCGAAATATGCTTCCTAATTAATAATAAAGGATATTAATCAAAATAATATAAAAAAAAAGAAATACTGGATCAGTTGTACTACACTTACCATCTTGTCATGGTATTTTTGACAGTCCTTGAAGTTCTTTAAATTACTAAGGAATCTTTTCTGTGTTGGTACCATCATGGCTTCTAGCATCGCCAAGGCAACTTCAATATTCTTCCCAAACATTCCATACATAAGTCGCTCCGAGATACCATAGAGGTTCTTATAATGTGCACCCGCGGCGTGATATTGTGCCATCTTCTTAAGAACTACTTTGGTCTGCTCAAAATTGAGACACTCCAAACGATTGACGTTCTTATAACCTTCTTGACCCAGATCGTACATTAACACTGTATTGGCAAGTCGAGGCTCTTCTTTTACGCTCTCCTTGAACTGATATGCTCTCGGAGCAAATCTTATGTCTAGCCCCTTTTCTTTGTACAATTTCTCCAGCTTGGGCAACAAATCTATATAGGCTTCATTCTCAACGACAAAGAAATTTGAAACGGCGAGCATTTGTTCCATTTCCGGCGATTCGTGTGGCACTTTCATCATGTACGAAACGGACTTGCTGGATTTGTCTGAAAAAAATAAATATATTACCAAACAAGTAAGAAAGTTACAGTCGAGTGTAAGTACCAGATTGTCGGCCAAAGCAACTAAGAGCCCTAGTAGGTGTTTTTGCCCATACAAAAGTATTTCTTTAATAACTTCCACAATTTTTATCTGATCGCAACCAAATTTGCAGGAATCATAACTACTATAGTAATTATAGTATATACCAAAAATTCGCAACTCCAGCTTTAAAATTACGCTTGGTATTCGATTTTTTTTGATTTGCGGGGGCGGAAGTGGGCGTGGCAAAAATTTGAAACAAACTTGATCTGCGTGCAAACATAACAAATGCTGTCGAAAAAAAATTATAGCTCTATCTCTTATAGTCTCTGAGATCCAGTGTTTCATACGGACAGACGGACAGACACACAGACGGACATGGCTAGATCGACTCAGCTGTTGACCCTGATCAAGAATATATATACTTTATAGGGTCGGAGAGGCCCCCCCCTTTATCTGTTATATACATTTCCTGCCGGCACAAAGTTATAATACCCTTCTACCCTATTGGTAGCGTGTATAAAAAGACACAATAAAGTTAGTAAGAAAGTATGCAAAAATCACAAGGAACAATCCAGACATCAAAGTAATCAAATTAATGCTACTCGTTACAATAACAATATTTGCAAGTACTAATAGTTTCCGAAATCATTAGGAATGGACTATTTGTAATGAGAGTAAATTTTTTACTAATTAAAAAATTATTTTTCCGAAGCCAATGTTTTTAAATCAGTCAGCTTGATAAATTGAATCATTAAAAAATAATTTATCTGAACCCAATATTTTTTAATTATTCAATTTATCATGCTTCTAACCTGCACAAAGTTGTTAGCGAAAAATTATTGATTATTTATTATATATATATATCTGTCTTTCCGCATTCAATCCTAGATCTTTGAGACTATAACAACATTAGACACTTTAGAAATTGTAAAGCATTATCTACAGACTAGTCAAGTTTGGTAAAAATAGTAATCGTAAAGTCGGAAATTCCACACAATAATGACATATGATAATTTGATTACGATTGGGCAATAAAGATTAAATTGTATGAAATCAATACAGTATTTGCGTCGAGTAATGCGTAAAATATGGTTTTTATCCATAGAGACAATAAAGTTATATGACTGATTTACGCTTTCAAGTTAAGATATGTTATGTACACCATACTTGACTGTAATTTAGTTATAGATAGACTAGGGACAATTATAAAATGGTTATCTCAAGTTGAGATAAGTGACCATAACAAACGATTACGCTCAAAATTTCTTTGTCGATAAGAATACTATATATAGAGCACATGAATTTAATTGCATTTTAAAATATAATTCTGATTTGTGACATCATTAAAAGATTAGCTCTTCACATACCTGATAATTCAACATCTAAGCTCACTCTCAGCATTAGTGTTGCATAGTTCTCTCCGGGGTTCAAAGCGGGTTTTATGTGAAAGCTTTTGATTTTTTCAAAGCTTGGAACAGTCTCTCTGAGTATTTCCACAAAATGCGACTCTTTAATCCATGTGGGTACCAATTTAATATCAAATTCTGGAACTGGCGCGGCAGGGGCAGCGGCTGGAGAGGAATCCGGTGTGACGATCTTGCTCTGTGCTTGAGAGTCATTAGATTTAGCGGTAATGCTTCTCTTCTGCGGCTTAGGTTCTTCACTAGCCACATCATACTTGTGCTTGGACTTCGAATTAAATGCACCCATTGTACGAGATCTAGGTACGTCTTTTCAACAGGTCGAATTAATTTCAACTGAGGGAATGCGTTAAATAGTTTGTCGATATTTATACCCGAATATAAGTACTGATAGCATTTATCGCTGATAACAAAATTATTTTATCAGTTTGCCCCCGAGAGACTGATGCAACAAGTGTATTTCGAAACTACAAACTGAAAAGTATTCTATTCATATGGTGCGCATCAGTTTAATGCAATTAAAAGCTCTCTACAGAACTAGAACATCTACATCATTCATAAATTCTCCAATTGCTGGTTGCTTGAGGGTATGCTATATATATACTATACTTAGTATCACTTAATTTTATACAAATACTGTGAAATAGAAAATGTGACGCAGTTAAATACCCTGTATACGGTAAATTCAAAAAGGTGGCTTGACATTATGATTAGTCAGAATTATTACAACAAAATGAAATCTTCAACTTTGTAATGACAACGACCTATTTGACTTATACATTTCTTCCTTGCAGCATATTAATTTTCTTTGTAAATGGTTATTGGTAATTAATGTGAACATGAAAATATTAAAATTTTTACAGGGCATTTTAATGTTTGCTTTAGGTCTACAACAAATTGATTAGGAACACACAATTTGAAATGAATGTTTATCAATCGTACTCGTTTACTCATAATGACTTTAACTTTGTGAATACTTCCCAAGTGGACGACAATCACAACCACAAGCGATAATAGCATGCAATAATTTTATTATAAGAACTAGTTTAACATTTGTAGATTAGAATGATGCGAACTAAATTCTAATACACTGAAAAATACCAGTTTCTAAAATCAAGAGTATTCAGCTTAAAATTTGTGTTTTAAATTCTTAAAGTAAGATCAGTTCGTCCAGCTTCTCTTCATTGCAGTCCATGATGTACATATGTATGTATGTATTTCGTAAGCAGAGAGATTAACATACAACTGAATGAAATGCGCACAATAAAAAGATTAAGAAATAAATAGTAAACAAAAAAAATAATAAAAATTAATGTTTGTTTTTTTTATTTGATTATAAAAAGATTTTTGGTCTTAAACCTATGTATTAAATTTTTTTCTCTTATAAACAAGAACTTGTGTCTTATATCAAATGTAAGACCAGAAACTTGATTTTAGAACCTTTTTTCCTGTGCAGCAGTAAATGTCGCTGATCGAACATATGATTCAAAAAATTGTATTATTAATCAATCATTTGAATTATTTGTTCCAAAAGGAGTTGAAGTTGGCAAAACGATTTAATTTCCGACTCATATAAACATACATACTCAAGTCAATTGTGTTGTTAAATCTAATCATAAGAAAGTACTTAAAGAAGTGCAGCTTTTATATTCTTAATAGACTCTTAGGAAAAATTGACAGATTAAAACAGTTTAAATTTTTGTTCTGAAATACAACAAATTTTATTAATAAGCTTTTATTATATGTATTGATATTGCTATGGATATTGTGCTTCCAGAAGTGCTCTAATCTTTACATTTCTGAAATTGCTGCGTCGAGTATGATCATTATACTTTTATTCTTCTAACAGACCCCGGTTGTCTAGCCATGGTAATATTTTCTCAATATGAGTCTTATAACGGCTATTGGTGTACAACATGTTCTTGAACTGGGCACCTTCAAGTGCTTCTTCGTTGGGATCCAGTAGAACAATTGGCAGCACCATAACAGAAGCTGTAATTGCCCAGATTCCATATTTATACAGCTGCGAATGAAGTTCCTTTAAGGTAGGCATTCGCTCCGAATAGCCTAACAGGAGCAGGTGCTCAATCAGATGATCGTGGTAGTATTTGATAAAAAAGTCGAATTCCTTTAATTTGAGATCAATGTGCACAGAAGTCATGATAAAGTTGAGTAAATCCGTTGAGGGGTGTCCATATTTTGGCAATTGAAAGTCAACAAAAATTACATCGACTAATTCCTTATTCGGCCCAAATTTGAAGAGCAGATTATTAATCCAACAATCACCATGATTAATCACATTGAACTCATTGGGATCATAGGTACTTAGTTTAAGGAATTTCTGACTCATTTTGGAGAAAAGATGTTCCTAAAAAGACATTTTGAATTAATTTCGAAGTTGTTCGTTTAAAGTGCAATTAAAACTATAGTCATAATTACAAATTTGTCATAGTATTTGTCGCCATCCTTAAAGTTTTTAAGATGACCTAGAAACATTTTCTTAAAAGGTCCCATTATGCCGTTCAGTATGGTGAGGGCTCTCTCCTTGCTGGAACCAAACATGGGCTGAGTAAAAACGTCTGAATAGGGCCCATGAATGACGCGACAATGTGCTCCGGCTGCATGGTATTGTGCAAGCTTGCGAAGTACAAACTTGCTCTCCTCCATATTGAGGCAATCCATTCGATTGAGGTTTCTGTAGCCATCCTGGCTTAGATCATACATGAGCACCGAATTCGCCAATTTGGGCTCATATTTAAGGCTCTCTTTGAACTTGTAGGTTCGTGGAGCGAACGTGATGCTTATACCTTTGGCCTTATAAATGTCCTCGAACTTCGATATTAGTTCAGTATATGTTGCATTCTCCACAGTAAAAAAGTTGACGGTTTTTAACATTTGTTGCATTTTGGCCGATTCATGAGGCACTTTCATCATGAATGACATAGGCTTTATGGTTTTATCTAAACATAACAATTGATTTGATGTTAGGTTTAAAAGGTTAAGTTACAAATTTCCTTATATATCTCACCTGTTAACTTTATATCAATGATTACTCGCAACATTAAGGACGAATAGTTCTCGCCTGCACTTAATGCTGGTTTCACCAAAAAGTTCTCAATTCTGGCAAACTCGGGAACATTTTCTTTTAGAATCTCAATAAATTGGGACTTGTGTATCCAGTCGGGTACCAACTGACTATCAGAATTTTTCTGATACTGATTTTGGATCTTGTTCTTTCCATCCTTTCTGGTGCACAAATCGGAACTATTTCGAACTTCAGTTAAATGCTGAGGCTTCGAACACTTTTGACCCATGGCCGACATCTAAAAACGTTTTCTAAAGTTGTTGAGTTGAAAAGACAATTAAATTTAATTATAAGTTATAATAATTATAATATAATAATAATATAATATAATATAATTATAAGTTCATTTAAACGCCTCTATTTATAGTGACGGATCAGTTTCCACTGAAAGCGTTGCAATTTTCATCCTTCGATGAAGATATGGTGATAAGACGACACAAAAATTAAGTTGTCAATATTTTAGATATGTGCGTATTTTAATATTACTTTTTGTTGTAAAAGCTCGTAGCCAATGTACAAAGTGCAATTTCAATAACAGTTTTGTGTAAATACTTACGAAATCAAGTGTCTTTTTTTTAGCTTTCATGTGAGCTTAGAATTTGAAGAAAAAGTTTCGAGCTTTGACCATCATAATGGAAAACTATTAATTGACTTCATTCTCGTTCTTTTCTTAGAAATAGGACTCATTTTCTTTCGATTTAATTTGACCAAGCTTTTACCATACCAATCCGTTGTTTTAATAACCGAAATTCGTATAAATGTTCACATTCACACACAGTTTATTTTTCCATTTTCAACAAAAACAAAATATGAATTTTAAAAAGTGAATAAAGTCGAAATAAATTGATAGAAATGCTTTCCCTGTCATCAGATTTAAGTAAAAATATAAAGCATTGAACTTTCAAACCGTATGTATGACTTACCACATGTTTGCTAAACGCTTTGCTCACTACTTTTGTATTACATCTACAAATGTTGGTATAGGTCGCTCTTATCATTATGACTAAGGGTTTTTTATATGAAATAATAGAAACGCCAATTACATGCTATTTAAATTCTACAAAGTGAAAGAAATTCTTAATTTTTTTTGGTCACGCCAATTAACTCTTTAATTATAAACCAATTGTTTATTTTTGACCTAAATATTTTAATATTTAATTTAAAAGTCCGCGATTATCCAGCCAAGTCAAAATATTTTCAATCTGTATTATATAACGTTTATTTTTTTGTTGATCACCCTCTGCACTTTTCTTCTGTTAATCTAATCTAATAGCACTACAGGTAGAGCCATATAACTGCCCAAGTTCCATATTTGAATAATTTGATATAAAGTTCCCTAATGGTAGGAATTGGTTGTTCGTAGTCTCATAAACGCAGATGTTGTATGAGTTGATTATGATAATAACTTATGAAATAATCGAAATTTTTTAGTTTATAATCGATGTCCACACACGTAATGAGAAAATGCAAAAGATCAGGAGATGGGTGACCGTATTTGGGTATCTGAAAGCGCAAACCATCCAGATCTCCATTGGCTTTAAATTTTAAAAGCAGATTATTTATCCAATTATTATTATTTATCGCCATAGATTAGAATATGAAATTTTTAAGGTTCGTACTTATTCAGTATTGCAAGAGTACTTTTGTGTCCGTCGAAAACTTTCAACTGTGGAAAATGTATACAATATTATATGACTTATTTTGTTTAATTTATATTGATTATCAATTTCATACATAGTCCTTGGAGTTTTTCAGAAATAGTTTCTGCAGTGGCTCTAGTATTTTTTGAATTTTTTGATTTGTCTGATTCCAGTCCAAGCATACCCTGCATTAGACGGTCAGTGGCGCTGCACAGTGGTTGCGTCCATAGGCCAAAAATAAAAAAGTCATAACAACAAAAATGTACGAAAAGTAAACAAATCGTTTCTAAATTGTCCAACCTTTTTCATGGCAAACTAGATTTTTCTGGATATCTAACGGTTCTTTCTAAAAATATAATTGAAGTTGCGAGCAGGTAGTCAATTGCACAGCACAGCTTGCGCGCATCGCCAATTTTTCACAACAAAACCGAACTTTGAAGTGGTCAGTTCATTTATTACGTGTCCAAGTTTATAATATTTGTAATGGATTTTGAAGTTGAAGGTATATTCTAAAATTTGAGATATTATAAAAAAACGTACTTGTTAAACTCTTGTTATATTAATTTGAAATAATACATGTTTTTTGTCTATATTTTGAAAGTATTTTTTATGTTTAGCTAAGGTTTTAGTAGTGACGCCACAGAATGCCACAGTTAAGTTGTATATCAATGTGTTTGTCTGGCTCTAAAGGTAATAAATGTGAAAATTTTTTTTTTGCCGAAAATTGCCGATGTGCTTGCAATCGTAAAAATTCTAACACCGTCTTAACATTTTCAGGGTCAGTTTTGCACTAAAAAAATTGTTTTCGCTCGTGTGCTTGTTGTGCTGTTGCCCTGTCTTCGTCTTTTGAGTTAGTGTTTATTAATAGTTTTTCATTTATTAATAGTTTAGATTTATTTTTTGTTTATTCCCTTGGTTTAAACTTTAATAGGTTCTTCTTATAAGTGTGTATTCTCACGTTTATATGTTTTTAATGTATGGTGCAGCGAAGAAGGTAGCGCCGTTGAAAGGAACAAAATTGATTGAAATGATAGAAGCAAATATTATTAAAAACGGCTATATTGTTGATAAGAGTGAAGTGTCGAGAACATTTTTTAGCGATACGAAATTGTCTGCTGATATTACAGGATTGGATGAAAATGTTTTAATTAGGTGTGCGACATTACTGCAATGCATGGCATCTGGATATAAAATCAATTCGGAAAAATTTGGATGCTTTGCACTTGACACCGCAAAATTTGCTTATTGAATTGTATCCATGGTATTACCTTCCACCATCCGTTCACAAAGTTTTAGTCCACGGTTCTGAAATTATAAGCTATGCCCTTGTTTCGATAGGAGAGTTGTCGGAAGAAGCTGCCGAGTCTAAAAACAAGGATATAAAAAAATTTCGAGAGTTTCACACTAGGAAAACGTCTCGAGTAGACACAAATAGGGATTTATTCCATAGATTGCTATTAACCTTAGACCCTTTTATAAGTGGGCAAAGAAATTTACAATGCACAAAAAAAAAACAAAATTATTAAGTGGTGTGCATTTTTTGCTCGATGAATAAAATAAGTGATATATTTATGGTTGTTTTAATTTTGGGGATTACGATTAAACCAACGTTTGTATTAAGAGGTCAAATATTGAATTTAGTCTTGGAAAAAAATTATTTTATCCGTTTGTATGGAAGCTATATGAATATTTTAGAATATTTTTATAGATTTTTGGAGTTTTCACGCATGTACATACATCTTTGATCTTTGGTGTAAGAAGTGGGCACTAATGAAGAAAAAACTCGAAGAGTATCTAGTTTCGTAGAAGAAAGCAGCAATATAAATTAAATATAATATATATATAGTATATCTTGGATTCTAATATGAAATTTTAGCACTGTAACTCCACCGGAAGAATTTTGGCGCACAATCGGCATATACGCCATATACAAAATATTTTTTTAAATTTTTGGGGAAAATTTCATAACGATATCTCAACGGGAAATATTTTTGGCCGCGGCTTCATACAAGCCCAACCACTGTGCGCTGCGGTGTATTGAGCCATTTTTCGCAAAACAAACTTGGTCTGCTCAAATCCGAGATTTCTTAGACGATTGGCGCTCTTATAGCCATCCTGGCTCAGATCACACATGATCACTGTATTTTCCAGCTTGTGGTACAATTTTGAACCCATTGTAAGGAGCCAAGCTTATTCCCAGCCCTTTCGCCTTGTAGAATGCCCTGAGTTTTGATAGAATGAACAAATAGGCTTCATTCTCAATAATAAAGAAGTTTGATGTTTCAAGTAATGCATGCATATTATATGAGTCAAGGGGCAGTATTATCTAAATTAAAGAAGAACATATACATATATTGTAATCTGCAGGGTAACTTCCTCCAATATTCCTCTGACCTGTACCACCTCGATGCGAACTCTTAACATGCCGAGTGCATGATTGTCACCAGCCTTCAACGCACGACTTAAAAACGTTGAATTTTTAAATATTTGTGTACACTAGCCGACAGGATTTTCTTAAATTGCGAATGATTGTGCCAACATGGATTGTTACAACATCAGATATGAACCCACTTTTGATCGATGCTTTAAAATTACGCTTATAATTCGAGTTTTGTCAATTTCTGGGGGCGTAAGTGGGCGTGGTAAAATTTTGAAACAAACTTGATGACAAAAATATTATAGCTCTATCTCTTATAGTTTCTGAGATCTAGGTTTATATGGACAGACAGATAGAAGGACAAAGCTATATCGCTTCATCTGTTGACGCTGATATACGGAGATGCCTCAATATGCCTGTAGCATACATTTCCTGCCGGGACAAAGTTATAATACCCTTCTACCCTATGGGCAGCGGATATAAAAACGTCCGTGCAAAGTTTTTGCGACTTCATTTCGTTCCGCAGTTCCTAGCACAAAACAATCGATACTCCGGATACTGGAATGTATGTATGTAGATGTCACATCAGCACTTCCACATTCGAAATAATAGATAACCTATTATTCTGGACTCATATCGACAAAATTAAGAGTAGCATCAAGAAGGATAATTTAAAAAAAGATACATATGTTATGCATTCCCTCGAGAAGAGAGATAGTATAAATTAATATTGTGGAGTCCCAACACTATATGTGAAATTTAAAATAAATTAAAAA
This sequence comes from Drosophila sulfurigaster albostrigata, assembly GCF_023558435.1. Lineage (NCBI taxonomy): Eukaryota > Metazoa > Arthropoda > Insecta > Diptera > Drosophilidae > Drosophila > Drosophila sulfurigaster. The sequence continues at coordinate 6,019,172 of NC_084882.1, forward strand.
TGTTGTAATAAAGTTGCAATAATATGTACTTTCGATATTGTTGCCATAGACATAAATATTTGCTTTTTAACTTTTCCGTGCAAAAATGTAGGGTGAAACAGGATCCTAAAAACGGTTGTGGAACTTGCAAATTTGCAATTTGTCTAAATTTAAAGATTATGATATGGCCACTCACAAAAAAAAATTGGCGCGAAAGCATGTAATTTTTTCTGTGAGTGTTACCTTGAAATTGTAACAACACAAAAAAGCTTGTCGGAGTCTGTTCTACCGAAGTCTGTTTATTCATTATCGCGAAGCGAGTTTCGATGCTCTCACAGGCGATTGCACGAGCACACTGACCGCTCGATCCTTTTACTGCCTACACCATAGCCATCGAAGCACACTCAGCGACAGCGTCTCGACGCTGTCGCCCCGCAATAACTGTACTTGGCAAAGCGACAAAATGCGGACAACCAACAAAGCGCAAATAAGGAATGATGCAATCTAACATGCACACTCTTAATTACGCAGTGCCAATGTGCCGAAACGCACAAGCAACTACGCAGTGCCAAAATGCCAAAGTGCACCTAAAACTACGCAGCGTCAATGTGCCGAGACGCACGCACAGCTGCGCAGGGACAATGTGTCGAATCTGCATTACTTACTCTCCGACAAGCTTAAACATGGAATTTATTGGTTAAGGTATGTAAAATAAATTATTAGCACATTGAACGATTGGACAATATATCACATTGACTAAATATTTAATTTAGTCAAGGGCGGTTGAGCTGCAATTGGAGACCCCATTCCAAATGACGTTGCCTGAAAAACCGGTTACGCTGCAAGAAGTAGAGCTTCTTATAAAAGCGTTAAAGGCCAAAAATTCCCCTGGCGAGGATCTTCTAGATAACAGGACGTTGAAGCTTCTACCAAAAAAAGCACTGTTATTTATTGTGCTACTTCTAAACAGCATACTTAGGCTGGGTTATTTTCCCAACATCTGGAAGAATGCGCTAATTACTATGATTCCGAAACCAGAGAAACAGCTTACTGAAGTCGATGGATACCGGCCAATCAGTCTTCTTCCAGCACTGGGAAAGATGACAGAAAGGGTTATTTTGAACCGCATCTTGAAACTTGAATCGGTGGCACGACGAATTCCAAAGTGGCAGTTTGGTTTCCGAAGAAAGCACGGCACTCCGGAACAACTTAACCGTGTTGTCAACTTCGCCCTGGACGCCATGGAGCGCAAGATGTACACAGTTTCGGTATTTATGGACATCAAACAGGCGTTTGATAGAGTGTGGCATGAAGGTCTGCTTTTTAAACTAAGAGGCAGCCTTACTCCACAGTTATTTCAACTCGTCAGAAGTTTTATTCTGGACAGAAGTTTCGGCGTCGTCTTTGATGGAATAAAATCAACAAGACGTCCTATCAACGCAGGTGTACCCCAGGGCAGCGTACTAGGTCCTACACTGCATACGCTCTACACAGCGGACATGCCTAACCACAGCATCGTCACCGGTATAGACGAGGACAACATACTAATAGCAACGTATGCCGATGATACTGCAGTACTAACAAAAAGCGTAAGCATTGACACTGCTACTGAAGCACTGCAGCAGTACGTAAGCTCCTTTGAAGTCTGGGCCCAGAAATGGAACATAGGCATCAATAGCAGTAAGTGTGCGAATGTTACATTTGCCACAAGACCATTGTCATGTGGAAATATAACTTTGCAAGACTACACAATGACGTACAACGAAGTCAAAAGTACCTTGGTGTCATATTAGACAGAAGACTAAACTTTAAAATGCACACAACAATGGTCAAGAAAGCGGTCATGGCAAAAGCAGAGAAAATGGCGTGGTTACTTGCACCATCGAGTAAGCTCTCCCTACGCAGTAAAGTTCATATATACAAAGCCATTCTTAGTCCGATATGGAGATATGCTGTACAAATTTATGGTATTGCAGCCAAAACAAACCTAAACAAAATAAGAGTATCGCAAGCAAAAATATTACGAAAACTATGTAATGCTCCCTGGTACATGCGTACGAGAGATATAGAGAAGGATCTCAAGGTCCACAAGGTTGGCGATGCTATTCGGAAGCATTCTAATAACTTTCTTTTGAGAATGAATTTTCATCCCAACCCACTAGCGAGAAGTCTAAGATATGCTCCAAAAAAGAGAAGACTAAAGAGGTGCCATCCACAGGACCTTCCTACAAGGTTCCTTGTTTAACTTAATATATATGTTTATATAGTATATTAATATATAATACATAGTATTGTAAGAATTTTCACATAATATGATTTATTGTTAGTATTTTTTTATTTGTTAAGGTATAACTTGTCAAGCTGCCAATAAAGTAGCAGAACACTTGTTAAATAATAAAACATACAAATTTTTAAGAAAAAAAAAAAAAAAAACTTGTGAGTCTAGGCCAGTCGATGCAATTTTAAAGCTGAATGTTATTAACTAAACTGTTATTAAAAACTGGATGTCATTTGTGGTTTGTCATTCAACGATGCTTGATGTTTGGAGCGACAACAACCGCCAACAAGTTGCTGTAAAGCAGTAAAGCAGTTTGCAAAATTTCGATTAAACTGAATTAAGTAATGTTAGTAAAAGATAAGCTTAAGCAGTTTATCAGATTGATTATCACTAATTTGTCAAAATGCAAAAGAATGCTCGAATGCAAACGAAAAGCATGCGCAATGGCTTGCAACCCCGTTAGAAATTGAGTTTCTTTAGATAATGCTCATTGCGAAACGCATGTTCGTAAACGCTTGACGTATGTATAGTAAGGCACGACCAAGGTTAAAGAGAAAATTTGCTTCTGAACTGGTCAATGAAACAGAAAATTCAATATCACTCTTGTTGCATGCCTTCTTGAACAATTTTTATGTAATTTCAATTGCTACATATTGTAAGTATAAGGTATGCCCATCAAAACTTAAAGTACCAAATTTGGAAACCTCCGTACTTCCTCTTCGAGCTCTCAGCGAAAATGCGTTAGAAGCGCGCAATAAATTATACAAACGCGAAAAGCTTTCCCATGCAAGAAAAAGCAGCCGCCTAAATACTATGTCAGACGTGTTTAACAGAGCATTGGATTCCTCTGACCCACTGCTTTCTACTACAGATCTGAAGAAAACCGATTAAACCATAATAATGGCTACCGTCAGAAGTTACATCTCTTTTGGAATTTCCTGATATTGAGCTTTCAAGAACAGGGGCATGCTAAGACAAAAAAAAGAACGGAGATGATGCAATCGAAATTTTCGGGCTGGATACCTTAGAGTTGGAGGAACAATGTATAGAAAGTTTCATTGTTTTATCTTCAAAAGTGGTAATAAACAAGTAGTTTTGTGTAGTCTGTAGAGAAAATAAAAATAAAGTAACTTTAATATATATTAAAATTTCATACTGTTTTTTACTACAATTTGTACTCTACAATAATATAAACTAGCTTCAGTTTTGCTTCTTTTCATATTCAAATAATCCACGATTGAACGCCCATGGCAAAATTAGCTTGTAGTGCTGTATAACTCGAGAATTGCCGAACATTGTGTTACGGAACTGATTTCCTTCTTTCTCTTGATCCATTAGTGTATCCATGTTGGATTTCTCATTGGGATCGATCAGCACAAGTGGCAACAATAGAGATATAACTGGATAAGCTATAATAAAGTTTGCAGTTTTTGAAACAATTCTATTTTCCAAATATATATAATTTAGTAATTGTGACTTACCCCAATCTCCATGATTGAAGATCGCAATGTGTAAATCCCTTAATGTTGGCAACTTCTTAGAGTATTGTAAAAGTTTCAAATTTTCAACTAGTTTGCTGTGGTAAAAAAGATATTAGATAATCAAATTTCGAGAGTTTCAGATTAATCGAAACAGAGGACAGTATAAAATAAATTAGATCTTGAGCTGGCGAGCAATAGCGACTCATTTGCAGATCTATAAAGTATGTTTCGGAAATCCGACCACTTTCATCGTATTGAAACATAATATTATTGCAGTAGAAGTCTCCATGGTTGAGGCATCGAAATTCATTGTCGAATTTTGCAGCAAACGCCTGATACATATCAGGTGCCCTTGAAGTGTAAGATTTCTGAAAAAAAGTTATTAGACAAAAAAAAATTTGTCACATTTACGAGTTGATTTTTGTTACCAATGCGGATGTCAAGTGTTCTGCCTCAAAGAGAGGAAGAGCAGCAATGAGGGAGTTGGCTTGGGTATCGCGAAACTCTTGAAATTTGTCCTCTTCACTGCAAAGATTTCGATCGTAGAGGTTTGGATATGGTCCCTTTAGCTCATAATATACTGCCGAAGCTGCATGGAACTGTGCTAATTTTTCCAGCACAATTTGGGTATGATCCAAATCTAAGCCTATTTGACGATTTGTATTTTTAAAGCCTCGATTACGCAAATCCTCCAAAACGATTAATTCCTCTGCTTTTTGGCTATGCAGTTCATAGTACTTGGCGCCAAAACTAATTTTTTTATTGGCCTTTGCATACATTTCCTCAAAATGTGGCACATACTGGCTATATAAAAGCTTCTCCTTATCAAAAACCTTCCAGCTGGCAATCATATCCCGGGTACTCAGAGTTGTTGGCAGTAGCTTAACAATGTATGATGCAGATACTTGGCTATCATCTTCAAATTAAAATATTTTTAGTATTATTGTTTTCTTCTTTTATAATATAATTATTACTACCTTCAATATTTACAACAAACTTTACGCGCAGTACCAAAGTGGTGAAGTTTTCGCCTTTGGCGCAAGTTTCTTCAATAACAAATTGGTCAATGCTCTTAAAATTCGGAATATCTTGTTTTAGAAATTCTACAAACAAGTGCTGGTCTAACCATTCCGGAGACTCTGGTATGTTTCGTTGGTGTTCCATTGTTTGTTAGCTACCAAAAGTTTGATGTTAACTGAAAGTAATATTTCGACGCGATTGGTTTATATGCTTCGTGCTTTAGTTGCAAAAGCTTTGTTTTCATTTCACAATAATTTCAAATCGAAGGCAGTTAGTTAGAAGGTATACACACTTGGATACCCTGTAATACAATATGATCTACATGAACATATTCGTTTAACAATTTGAATTAAAAAATATTATTGATCTAAAGTCACTACCACTTTTAATACATTAGCATTAAAAAAAATATTAACTTAGTGTGGTTTAAATACATAAAATAGTTTATTCTTTATGATACAGTCTATTTTTTTAAATCCTATATTATGTTGTGCTTTATTCACAAACATATTTATCTTAATTGCATCTCATACAACCATTACATACAATACAACCCATTACCACAAGATATCACTCACAAGGTATTCGAATTTCGTGCAAGCATTTAAAGCTTTTTTCTTATCATACACTGCCGCAAACTGTCTAGCGAAGTTTATAATAGCTTTCAAAAGCTTTTTTGTGATTAACTTAATACGTATTCTCTTATAATTTTGCTGAGAGATCGTATACAATTCTAATCTTGAAACATCTGTTTGATTTGGGCAAACTTTATGTCATGTCAGCGATATACAATATATTGAATTTCAGCATAACAGGGCTAATGAAAATCTCGATAATTTTGCGCAAAATGTGCCGAAAATTGTAACAAACAGTAATCAATTTGTCATAGATATTTGACATGGGCACAATGGAGAAGGAGGGGATCATTTTTAAGGGATGCCCTACTTCATTGTTAGTATGTGTCGGTTAGGGATTCTTCTTGGTAAATGATTTACCATGGGAAGCATTTAATGAACGACACGTGGCTAGTCAAAATATAGCGCTGCAACAAGGTGATCCAATTTACAATTATGTTATGTAGTTAAACATCTAGTCAATAGATGAGTTAAATCTCTAGTCAATACTTCTCAGAAATTCACACTCAGCAGGTGGTCGAGTCAAAGTACAAATTGATGCTTATTTGACTTTGGATATAAGACACATCTAATCACAGACACGTGAACGCACTTCATAAGCAGAAGTCAAGCGATAAGCCCACCCCAAATAACAAATAGATGTGCAATATAATACGGCATGAAGTGTCACGAATTCATCAAAACATATTGCAACACCAAAAAGACCAAAGCACCAAAACAAAAGCAACAGCAACCACATTGCAAAAGGGTCGCAACATGTTACAGTATGACGAGGGTTGTCTCAGCTTACTCTCAGGTATTTCTGTCTATTGGGCCCTTAGTGCTATGTTTTGGGTTCAAAATTAATTATGAGATCTGAAAAAGGGGGAAGCTAATCTGCGGAAACTGGGCGTTGAACGCAAATTCCTCGGTATTTAGGCAGGACTATTAGGGAATGAAGTTTGTATATATTCGAATTTGTTGTACCCTGGAAAATACGTATGTATTTAAATCCATAGATATCTCGAATTAAATGCAAATATACGTGTATATACATATGCGTATTTATAAATCTGAACTAAAGAAAATTTCATAAAATGTACTAACTTCCCTTTTTTGTATACAGTAATAAAAGATAGAATAGAATTGCATCCTCAGTGGTACACTTGTTTCGAAAAAGCATCTGAGGGTTGTTGCAACAATCGTCATAGTATTCTTGTTCATTTTATTGGAACATTAGTTTGTTATTATTAATTTTACGGATTGTTAGCGAAGTCCATTTTTTTCGACTGCTTCGCTGTTACATCGGCATGTGTTGTGGATCTGCCAGCTGCAAGATTTCACACGTAAATCACGCCTAATAATGTTGTTATGCAGAGAAACAAGTTGTGGTTGCAGGAGTATCAGGTGGATGTTCATTGAATTAGTTTGATTTTGCTTAAGCAAAATAAGTTTTAATACAACATAATAGGCTCCGTTTCAACTTCAAAATAAGCGCGATTCTCCATCCAGGGAAGTAAATTCTTAATTTCTTCCGAATAATTTTTCGTCCTGAACGGATCTTCAATGTCAGTAGATTCAAAATCAGCTAGCACTATGGGTAATATTTCCATTACCACCTGGAAACCTACATAAACATGTTAATAAGATAAGTGGATTAAAAAAAAAATAAAAAATTAAGATGAATAGCTTACCCTCATAGCCATAATTTAATAGATCTAGCTGCAGGTCTGTAAGCGTAGGTAAATTTCCCTTGAACTTGAGCAACTTCAAATTGATGAGGAGCTCATCGTGATAATACCTCAGGAAAGCATCAAAGTTTTTAGTTTTCTCGACAGGTACCGTCAGAAGTATCTCAAATAGATCATGTGCAGCTGATCTATAGCTGGAATTACCGAAATCAATGAAAACTACATCCTTAACTTCGCCAAAGGCATCGAAACTGCCAAGTATGTTGTTGGGCCAACAAGCTCCAATGGAAATAACATTGAAAGATCTTTTCAGATCGGGTGTGTCAATACTTCCTGGTAAATTTTTTAAATAGTATTTCTGCGAAGTAAATGATAGCTCAGTCCATATTTAATTTTTTTAATTCTTAGTAGGCAATACTGACCACTTTATCCTCATAGTGCTGAAGACCATTTGAGCGCAAACTTTCGCTAAACTTTCGCTGCAACCAAGTTTTACGTTGAATAATTTCTGCATCTATTTCGTTCCCTAAATTCCGTATTAATTGGGCTTTTAAGTGAGTGGGAGTCAATTTAAGATAACACGCAGTAGCCGCATGATAAGCAGCAAGTTTGGAAAGAATTGCCATCATTGCAGATTTTCTCAAACCTTTCGGCTGAATGATAGTCCGATAGCCTTTGGTCTGCAGATTTGCCAAATACAGGTGACTTGATCCCTTACTGCTATGATTATCAGGGCTGAAGGTTATTTGCTTGCCCACATTTTTATATAGGTTCTTGAGTGCTGGCAAGACCTCATTGTACATGTGCAGCTCTAATTTAAAGTTGTACGGCCTTGGAAACTTTGGTGTGCTAGAAATACTAGTTGTCTGCTCGTTTGATTTTACCAAGTAATTCAAAACTTGTGTGGAGTTGTCTGTTTATTGAAATGAGCGGCATCAGCTGAAGTTATAATTCTGGTTATCGACTTACTCACCAGTTAATTTTACTTGGAGTTGCACCCTCAGTACATTTTGTGAGAATATTTCCGATCTGCTAACGATCTTTATAATATCTTGAACTTTTGCATTACTTTCTAATATGAAACTCTGCAACTCGTGCTGATTAAGCCAGGTAGGCAGTCCTCCGATATCCTTGGACACCTGCGATACAAATGCTGGCTTGGACATGTTCGTTGGCCTTTCAATTCACTACTGACCTAATACGTGCTAGATAAACACGACAATCTAACATTCTACTATTTCTTTTTGATATGGTAAGATTACTTGCAATTTTTACTGATAATGAAAAATGCTTTGAATTCTTATCAACTGTTATGTTAACGCCAGTCAGTCATATCTTTAATCGGACTAAGAAATACCAATGTATTAATAAATATAGATTTTTAAAAAATATAGATGCTTACTAACATTAAGAGATATTTTATTCTCTTATAACAACTAGTTGATTTTTATGAAAAAAAAAGCTCTAGAATGTAAAGCCAGAATCTAGATGGAAAAGTAAATTGCAAAACTTGAGATAAGAACTTTTCGACCTTAAAAAAACTTCAAACAAGAATTCCAGATTAGAAAATTCTTAAAACAAGATTTAGTTCTTCAATCATCGTTTTAAGATTAAACATGTTACAGTGTCCTCCACTGTTAGATACCCGACACCCATTTTCAATAAAATCATATTCTATAAATATACGAGTACCACAAAAATATTACTACTTTAAAAACATACTGTAGAGTACAGACTGTGTCAGACAAAACATGTAAGATCCTTTTCCAGTAGGCGTTATTTTGGCATTTCTTAAATAACATCCACAATTTTTATCTGACCGAAACCAAATTAACATGGAACCATAACCAAAAATAAGAACTCTAGCTCAAAAATTATGCTTGGCGGGATTAGGCTTTTCAAAAATATAAAACAAACTTTATTTCTGTGCAAACATGAGTGTTGTGTTCGAAAATTTCAAATCATCAACAGTTGACGTTTTTTTTTTTGTTTTGCTTTCTGCGTTGCTATTACTTTTGATCGAAGAATTTCGGAAGTCGGCGGCAGTCACAGTCGCGATATTCAAACGCGTTCTTCTCTTTCCACTTTTGATTTTTGTCTCAGCTGCTTACGATCAGCACCGCAAGTTGAAAAAGCAAAAGCGACAGATGCGTGAAATTCACTGTCACGTTCGTTTGCTTCATTTAATATTACTTGTAATATTACAGTAGTTTGCTGCTATACTCACACGTAGTTGGCTACAGCACCAGGTGTAGTGTGTAAGTATTTTGAATATAAACCGGCCGGGTTTAGCATATGCAATATACGCAAAAATTCTTTTTAAAACAATAGACTGTCGAATTTAAAAACGTAAATAATAAATGAGCACAAATTTGATTTAAATTTGTTAAATCTTGAAAACATTGAATCATATTTTTTTTATTAAAACCGCGTTTATATTGGTTGAAAATAAAATAACAAATTTTGGGATTGATTTAGTGGAAAGGGGAGCCGAAAATCTTACCGCCGAAGTGGTCAAAGGTCTTAATAAATATAATATTCATTCCATAACTTATGATAACGGTGCAAATATACTCAAACCAACTAATATTTTTGTTTTTTGTTTTTGAACAAAATATTGAAGTGGTCAACGAAGAGTGCACCAACAACGATTATTTACAAACAGTTGACTCATTTAAATAAACTTATTTATTAATAGGTGATATTCAAGATTGTCGTTGTGGCTGGTTCTTGACGTGATGCAATCATTGGACATACTAATGTACATACTCAATTGTAGAAATATGACAATATACATTAGAAAAACATCTAATGGTTAACGTGAATTGTTGTTTGATCTACTTACACGATGCTAAACAACTTTTTTGATGCTAAAAAAATATTTAAACTAAAATAATTCGAAATTTTATTCTTGATTTTAGCACGTTTTAAATGTGTGTTATTTATTTTTAGCATATAATGATGATAATGATAATTTAGTGCAGTACACAGGACTACATTCAAAATTAAATTCATTGATACCGCATAGTCAATCTCTTAAAACCATAAGGTGCAATATTTGTAATTGAGAATTCTTATGTAACATAGTTCTATTCTCACATTTCAATATACATATCTTTAACTTTAAGCTTAAATATCAAAAATTATAACAGAAACTTCAGAGAATATTGGAGTCATTACTCCTAGGTCTTGGGAAGCTCTAGGTTAGGCTGTGGTTGTAAGGCGAGGCAAAGTCACGCTGATAAGCCGAAGGATGTAGATGATGTGGATGCATTGGAGGCCCTGGAGCAACATTCGAAGGATGATGATGTCCGTTCATTCCACCGTAGATATCCGAACGTGATTTGTGGGAGTTGGAAGGCGTACCACTTAGCAGCTCTGCCATAAAGCCAATATACGTTATTGCCAGACGAAGAGTTTCGATACGAGAGAGTCGTTTCTCATATGCGAATGTGGGCACTTTGCGTCGCAGCTTATCGAAAGCTTCATTCAAATTGAACATGCGACGGCGTTCTCGAATGTTGGCGGCGCGTCTTTGGGCCATGGATGCAACTCGACGACGAGTTTTCTTGGAGGAAGACGAAGAGGACCCATTTGTGCGCCCATTAGTACTTGGACGTTGATTAACTAAAGGTGTCACCTGAGATCTTTGCCACAGTGCTGTAGCAACTAAGCTGGTTAGCAATTTTTACAATTGATTTGCAGATAAAACTTACACAATTCAGAACAAGGGAATCCAGCTATAAGTTCTTGATACGGCACTATCGGCGGCGGTGGAGGGGCCTCTTGACTCCACAGCGGCTGAAATGGTACATCGGGCATATAGGTGGGCTGGTCGCTCGGATGTTGCATCGTTAGAAGTGACTGCTGTGCTTGACTGTTCGAATTGGAATAAATTCTGATTGTACTGACTATGTTCAGTATGACTTATTGGATTTATACCAACCCCTTACGGCTTGTAAGCGCATCTGTGACAGGTCGAGTATGCGGCCATTTTGCATTGGCAACAGATTGAGACACTCTCATTGGCTGAAAGACAAACAGGGTTCATTGCAATCAAATAGCAATATGTGTATGTATATCAGGTAGGAATAATCTAGACGTTATCAACAGTTACAACTAGTATCTTAAGTGAACGATTTAATAATACTTGATACTTATATTTTGAACACATAAAATTATTTAAGAAAATATTTGCTTTTGCAAGATGACAACCCTCTAAAGCCCGTTCACTTTGTGAAGAAAGTGAGTGCTTTCTGTTGGTTGTTGTATTGGCTAAACTCGCATTTGTCTCACAGATGGCGCTAGCATTCGGTGCGGTCAGGTATTTAACAAGGTAAAAGCACTAAAAGAGTTTAGCAATTATTATTATACGCATTTCATATTTTATTATTTTATTTAAAATCAGTACCTAATGAAATGCAATTGCAATGACAATTTTGAAAATGTTGTAGTTGCTATCGAAACACGAGTTTACAAACGTTCAATGGCTAAAAATGAATTTCATTTCATATCATCGGCCCATCATATCATCGACATCAGCGCTGAAGCATCCAATATGAATTATGATCAAAGAGTGAAAAGAAAAAAATTTTAAGAAAATTGTATTGCAATAAATGATTATTTTTGAATTGCATTATTCCAATCATTTTTTAAATTTAAAATTAAAAATCCTTATTAGGGGTGCTCAAGAAATAAAAACCAACTTAATTCCATCTGAAACCCCTTACAATTGCAGTATGTAGCCTTTTATATATAAATTGGGATAAACTTATTTTTTTATACATTTATTTTTTTAATTCATAACTTTTGTTAATAAGATATTTATTCGGAAATTTGCCATTCGCTGTACATTGCCGTCTCTGACAATAGAGCTGCTCATAGTTGTGTAACTAAGAATCTTAAAATAGTTATATTCATAGTTATTGCTATTGTGGATTTATAAAAAAAAAGTATATAGTTTGTTTTTTTGCATAATTGCAGATAGATGGTTTAGTTTCAATAGCATTAATGCAACCCGAGAACAGCAAAGAGCTGCGACTGAAACCCCAGAACCTCTTCGTCTCATTTAAAAATTTAAAGTTTCAAAGTAACGCACAGCTGAGTTAACAAACTCAGTTCAGTAGCAAATCAGTTTTAGTTTTTAAAAGTACGGATTCATTTTAATACACTGTTGGTCTTGGGTTAAACGCACACTTATTTTCGTTTTAATTAGTTTTAGCAATTTCCACATAGCTTTTAGCAACTTTTTTTTAGATTTGTTCGGCAGAATCTGGCAGCACTGCTACGCGCTGCGTCCGATGTTCGAAACTCGAAATCAGTATGCCACAGAGCGGTTGTTGTCATGGCTTGGGGTGCTATTTAAGCTGCTTGACATACACTGCATTCATTTCAGCACTAACCATACAATACATAGATGCTTCAGCCAGAACAATTTTTTGTATCATCAAAAACAGTATTATCACTAACCATACAATACATAGATGCGTCACGCCATACAACCAAAACGTCTCATCACTAACCATACAATACATAGATGCGTCACGCCATACAACCAAAACGTCCCATTGAAAACAGTATTATTGCCGCCCCAGTCGGGTCGTGCGCTGCGATTCGAACACCGAGCCTCTTCGGCTCATTCGAAAATTCGAAGTTCTAACGCGGCGCGCAGCGTTGAGTTCAGTCGCAGATCAAATGCGGAGCGATGAGCACGGGCGCATTTCGTTGCGCTCTGCTTTCGTTTCTATGTATGCGTGTATGTATCTACATGCTCGCCTTTATTAGTATGTGTATGCATATGAAGTTTTGCAACGTGCAGTTGCCTCACTGACAAGCAGCTAGCGCACGTCAATTTTGTTTTGCCGCGACGAAAGTCTCGAAGATGAAGTCGACTGTTCGTGCCTTCGACTCTTCGTGCCTATATACTGGCAATTTACCGCCGGCAAAATTCAAAGTGCGTTGGCTTTACTCGTAATGTGTTGGCGGGTGTGGAAAAGTGCTTGGGTTCAAATCCCGTCTTTTATATTTTATTTTCATTTTTTATTTATATTTTCATTTTTTACAAATTAAAAAATTTAAATATTCATTTATAAATTCTTTATTTTGAATGACGAAACACCATTTTTTTTTTTGTTAATAAGCAGAAAAGAGTCGAAGGCACGAACAGTCACTCGACTTCATCTTCGAGACTTTCGTCGCAGCTAAACAAAATTGACGTGCGCTAGCTGCTTGTCAGTGAGGCAACTGCACGTTGCAAAACTTCATATGCATACACATACTAATAAAGGCGAGCATGTAGATACATACACGCATACATAGAAACGAAAGCAGAGCGCAACGAAATGCGCCCGTGCTCATCGCTCCGCATTTGATCTGCGACTGAACTCAACGCTGCGCGCTGCGTTAGAACTTCGAATTTTCGAATGAGCCGAAGAGGCTCAGTGTTCGAATCGCAGCGCACGGCCCGACTGGGGTCGCAATAATACTGTTTTTGATGATACAAAAAATTGTTCTGGCTGAAGCATCTATGTATTGTATGGTTAGTGATTTCAGTGTGATAACAAAATGATCAGTATATTAAAATAACCTAAAATATTGTTGCACTGGAATCAGTAATTCAATTATTGACATATCTACATATATATTCTTTGGTTCGACCGCATCATCTCTTAAGCGGCTGCGTGTAAGAGAGGGACGACTAATACGCTGTTTATTATAAACTGCATTATTGAAATTACTGTTAAGAAGAATCTTCCGACGCATCATTCCATAAACGGCTGCGTGTAAGAAAGAGACGCTAATGGAGATGCATTATTGATCAGTGATGGCAATGATTCTGTAAATGAAAGTAAGCAATTTTGGCGCTTTAAATTTATTTTCAAATTGCTTTGTAATTTAAAAAGTCGAAAAATAAAACCAAATAGACAGGCACGAGAAAATAAATGAAAATCACTAAGACGATCAATTTAGTGACTTTGTATAGAAATGTGATCTTTCATATCGAGTTACTTATTATGATGTAAAACGGAAATAAGTTGAGTTTAAAAATAAACAAATAAATTGATTATAAAATTAAATTATACTTATAAAACGAAATAAGTGCCGTATAATTTTTTAAATTGCGCATTTTCTTCTTCTTGCCAGGGTTTGCTTACTTAAACAAGTACTTACTTACTTTAATCAGCTAGAGTTTGCTTACTTGTTTAACTTTAATCAGCTGGTCGCGTGATGTGACTTTGGTGTAAATACTTGCATCATTGAATCAGATTCTATTGGTCTAAATTTATTTGGTTTTATTCCTCAAAACATTTTTATTTAAATTAGTTATTAATTATTTCACAGCTACTAGCTGTGTTATTTGTTTTATTTAAATGAGTTTTATTTAAATGAATCGCGAAACCAATTGTGGAGAAATTATAAAATATGGGGCAACGTCAATTTAGTCCTTATTAAAATCTAGGAGGATTTGGCATTGTTTCATAATAACTGAAACTTGGCGACGCAGCATAACTGTGATGCCTGCTCCTTATTATAGATCCGTTTTGTACGCCAATTTCCAAAAAAATCTTCAACTGTCTTTATTAATTTATATTGTTGGCGAGCTGTGCCCTTCAATTTAACTCTACAAGCTCTCAGTAGTTGTGTCGCCGTGTGCGGCTTATTTAGTATCCAGAGACATTTAGCCATCTGCTGAACGGCAATTTCCATCCTATCGTTCCTATTCATGTTTATTTAATTAGAGGTGTAAAACAATACAATTTTGTACAAAAAAAAAACTAAAAAAATTAAAATATTTAGTTTATATCAAGAATATTTTTCATTTTGACAACAAAATGCTAGTAAGCTCAATAATTATATTGAATTCTCTTTTAAAGTGTATGTGGTTCATAAATTGTGTTAATATTTAATAAAATTAAATAGGCTATCAGTTTCGTCCCATACCTACCGTAGTTTTAGTATTTCGTTTCATAGCTACATACATATACATAAATGCAAGTAAAAAGATATCAAAAAATAATAAACTATTCAACAACATCCTACGAATAAAATGCAGTCCAGTGATCTTCTGCAGCTTCTTCGGGACCATAGCAATTAAATCAAGCAACCCCGTTAACAGGAATGAAAGTGCACGCATCTGTGTGCAACTCTGGTGCGATGACTGCAATTAAAAAAAGGAGTTGGTCACCAGTGTTTAGTTTTGTGTGTAAAACAACAAGCACGGTTTTTCCATTATTATTATTAAAAAACTCGGTAAAAAACTTTGAAAAAGAAAACCTAAAACTACCTAGCTATTGTTGACCAAACAATCTTCCCTCGTAATGACCGCGAAGTCATCAGTTTCCCCAAACTTCTTAGATTTCGAGCTGTTGTAGTTTTAACCAATAATACTCAAATCTGAAAAAGAATAACAATTCAACATATGTATGCATTAAGATGCAAATCTGATTTCCGTCCAATTTTTCTGAGAAGGTAAAAGCAAAGTTTCCCAACTGCACGTTTTAAAATGCTATTATTCGTTTTTAATATGACATCTCTAACCATGCCGTCGATACACGAATGAGAATGCGGAGCATCCAAGAAAACCATCTGATGAACGCTTACAACAGACTCGATGTGAATAGATTTAAAACGTAGTCGGAAAGAATTCGCAATATATCCCTCTTAAGATTTACGTCCTCGTCAATTAGCGGGTGTTGTGCTGAACGGTCCAGCGCTGATCGTTTTCGTCTATCCTGTCAGTTGCAGCAAGTAAGTATCAAGGTTTTGTTATTGTTCTCTATTACCAAGCCCTGCTGGCGCTTAGAATACTTTGATTGTGTATGAGGAGATTTTAAGAAAGTGAAAGAGCACTGAGTACTTTTTAATTGCTTCAACATTTTCTCCCCCTTGCATTGGTGAAATTTAAAATTAGTCGCATGTGCCACCTCAGCGTGGAATTCTGGGTCATGGACAACAATCTCTTACCCGGGAGGATACCCGGCAAGATTAGCTTCAGATACACTTCTACCATTAAGACCGACGCTGATACCGACGCGGAACATGTCAGCTAACACAATGCTGCTGAAAGAACATGACCAGGCTGGCTAGTCGTAGTGGTCGTTGATGCTCGAAGCCGAGTAGAGCATCGTAGTCATGTTGACATCTTCATCGCCCATGCGAGTGATAGAGATTGCCACTGCCATTGACTCTCTGATGCAGCGTACAGGATAATACGGATCCAGAAGCACTCGTCCCTCGCCAGGAAGGTTGAAATGCCAAGATGATAGTCTTGATGGATGTGCTTGGCGAGATTATTGAACAAGATTGAGGAAGCCCCGCGAACGTGTTGCCCGGCGCACCACAAACCGTGTAAAGGTTTCGCTGTGAGATCCCTATTAGCTTTGAGGTAGGCGGTCTTGGGGATGAAATATACGAAGACATACACATAACCCTACCCACTCTTGTAGCCCCTTCTAACGTAGCCTTTACTGTCGAAGCGACCTTAGTAGACTACGCCGTAAACGGTCGTAAAATGTCGTGCAAGGGTCGGCCGTGTCATTGGACATAAGTCGCTTCACATTAATGCTGCGTATCGCACTTGGACACATAAGGCGTTAAATGACATTCTTATGGTCGGACCGACCATTCAAGAAGAGCTCTTTTCGACTTAGCTTCGTTTTCGATTACATAAATATGCATTAACGGCCGACAGGCCTATACAACGCAGAGCTCTCGTGATATCAATAAATAAAGACAAATATTTTTATCTACATTTTATATATTGAATGTGCTAACATCACACTCCCCACTTTCACTATAGATTCCCTACGACTTGAATTGTCCGTCGGTACAAAGCCAACTTGAAAAGCGCATATGCAAAGCGTGTGGGTGGTGTTTTGCATCACATAAATCAGCTACTCTGCATGCAATAATTCACAAAAATGTAGCTGTAAGCTTCGATACAAAATCAAAGAAACCCCTTTACTGTGTGGCTGGACGGCGAAAGGGAGAATGCCTAGTAGTTCAACCATACGAAGGATGCGAAAATTTCGAATGGCTTGGAGAAGACTATGGTAGACGACGAAGACGAAGATGATACCTGCGGAGATAAAGAGATTTTGACAAACCAACTTCCAGTAATAATAATTATAACAATTTGAAGATTAAAACAAACAAAACAAGTCGCAATACAATTTAAAAAACAAGTAAGAAAGCTACAGTCGAGTGTACTCGACTGTGAGATACCCGCTACCCATTTTGAATAAAAGCAATATATTTTGCGGTATATTTCTCAAAATATACCAAATATACTACAAAAATACTAAAAAATATACCAAATGGTATATGTGGTATATCGATATGTACCGCACTCAAAATATACCATAGACGGCACAATATACCAGATTGTCAGACAAAGTAACTAAGACCCCCAGTACTATAAGTAGGCGTTTTTGCCCATACAAAAGAATTTCTTTAATAACTTCGACAATTTTTATCTGATCGCAACCAAATGTTCTGGAATCATAACTACTATAGTAATTATTGTATATACCAAAATTCGTAACTCTAGCTTTAAAATTACGCTTGTTATTCGATTTTTTTGATTTGCGGGGGCGGAAGTGGGCGTGGCAAAAATTTGAAACAAACTTGATCTGCGTGCAAACATAACAAATGCTGTCGAAAAAAAATTATAGTTCTATCTCTTATAGTCTCTGAGATCCAGTGTTTCATACGGACGGACGGACAGACACACAGACACACAGACGGACAGACGGACAGACGGACATGGCTATATCGTCTCGGCTGTTGACGCTGATGAAGAATATATATACTTTATAGGGTCGGAGATGCCTCCTTCAACCTGTTACATACATTTCCTGCCGGCACAAAGTTATAATACCCTTCTACCCTATGGGTAGCGGGTATAATAAATAGATTTAGAATATAACCATTGTATAACCATCAAATATACGTATTACTTATAATTATAATTTATATTTTTTCTGGATTGGAACTTTAGTTTTTTTTTTACATATGTATGGCCAGTTAACAGATCAGCTGAACTGAACTTCGAATTCAGAGTATCGAATTGAGAAAAGATAGATAGGGTTCGTAAGAGTGCACGTGTGAAATCGAGCATACAACGACTCAATCCTTTTATACATGAGAATGAAAGATCTTGGTGTTCGTTGTTGTGAGTTGGTTGGGCGACTGGTAAATGCTACTATTTCGTATGAGCGCTCCGCCCATTTTCAATATGTGGCGTAGATTTTGTGGTTCAGTTAAGACCACCTACAGGATTCACGTTACAAGTCGTACATTGCGGAGTTCGTTTGTTTTGCGTCAAAAACAGTTTCCTTAGAAATTGTATCTGACTTAACAACTAATACTTTTCAAATGGCTTTCCAAAGGTTTTTTGGTTGACGAGGATGCCCGAGCCGAGTCCATTGCGACAACGCGACGAACTTCGTCGGAGCAAGTCTGGAGGAGCTCAGAAGGCGAGTCGAGGCCGAGGAGAGTGCAGTTCTGGATTTCGCATGAAGAAGTGGATGCGAATTTGTGTTCATACCAACGGACGGTGAAAAACGCTCAGCTTACGGACATGGAGCTGCAGACCATGGACATGGAGCTGCAGACCATGGTCGTGGCGGTTGAAGCGGTGCTAAACTGTCGCCCGCTAGGAGCTGTCAGCTAGGATCCAAACCTACTGGTGGGCGGCCCACTGGTAGCACCGCCAGCGTCACGGACCCTGGACCAGGAGGGTCTGAGCTGCTTAAGGCGATGGTGAGCTGTTTCGTCACTCAAGCGAGCGTCCTGGCAGCGATGGTCCCGGGAGTATGTGCTGGGTCAGTGACAGCCAAATCTTCGAATCGGAGAGCTCGTCGTCATCGCAGAGGACAACCAGCCACCGATGCCGTGCTGTGTCGAGTCGTGGCGGTGTACCCAGGACAGGACGGGACGACAGTGCGCGTTGCAGAAGTGCGAACTAACGCAGGAGGAATATACAAGCGGCCAATCCACAAATTGGCGTCTTTGCCAGTAGTGTGAAGGCCCTGCCGTTCATAGGGGCCGGTGTTGGTGCAGTTCAGTTAATTTAAGAAAGTACAAATGAAGTTGTTAGAAATAGGGCGAAGAGAGAGCGCAATAAAGCGGAATCTTAATATTACATAAACTCTTGTAATTCTTCAAGATGCTTTCACCAAATATGGTAACTTACATTACGTGCTTAGTCTTGACACTAATAGTTGCATAGACGCATTAAAGTCTACCAACATATGTTTGTATGGAGTGCCTATAAGCAATGTTGACGACAGTTGAAACGAGTAAAGGATATTAGCTGGATGCTTTAAAAGAGGTGCAGTAAAAGAGGCCGTAAATTGGTAAAGAGGCTAGATCAATTAGCATTATGCCAATAGTATAAGAAGACGATACTGACATTAAAAATGTTATCGAAATGTAAAGAAAAATGCAGATATGAGAAGCAACGATACGATAAAAACAAGTAAGAAAGCAACAGTCGAGTGTACTCGACTGTGAGGTACCCGCTACCCATTTTGAGTTAAAGTAAAATATTGCGGTACTATTTACAAAATATTACCAAAACAATATACCACAAAATAATAAAAAACAAGAAATTAAGAAATTTTCGTCAAATCAAGAAATGATCGATGATTGTATCGAATTTCAGGATATAGTAAGCAAAGTAGTTGTTGGTTAGAAGTAATTGCAAGCCCTTGATTGAAATATTGGAACAAATCGTTTTGACTCGGTTGAGAACTTTGTCTTAGAACTTTGTTGGTGCTTAAGTGTTTGTGAATTGTGTCAGCATTAATAGGTAGGCAGGCTTCTTCTTCCATGTCAAAGTCTAGGTTCATACCTACTGGAAGGCTTGTAAGAGCATCGGCGTTGGAATACGCTGCTGTAGCACGATATCGAATATAAAAAGTGTATGTCATGAAATAGAAAGCTCAACGTTGTAACCTATTTGATGTCATAAAAGGAAGATGCTTGTATGGTTTGAAAATACTTACATGCAGCTTGTGATCTGTTATCACAATACAAATATTGGTCGAATCGGTTTACACCAAAGATTATTTAAAGTCCCTTTTTTCGATTTGGCTGTATTTCACCTAGTGCTTGTCTAAAGTTTTTTACGCGAAAACTATTGGTGTTTCGGTGCCATCATGCTGACGATAAGAAAGTACTACTCCGAAACCAAAATATGTAGCAGTAAATTTTCATCGAAATGACCTAGTTGCGTTGCATTAATAATGTGAAACATTAAATCCGTAAATGCTTGTTGTTTTTGAGGTCCAAAAGTTTACCCATAAACGCTTCCAATTGCTGACTGCTAGGACTGATGTATTTGATGTAAATTGCTTACCATGACGTTTGATATGCAATAGAGCTTCTTTCGTAGGCAACGGATACTGTGCCACATCGATTTGTGCTAGAACAATTGGGGATGCACGCACAATTGATGAAATTGACAGGTTTTCAAATTCCTGCTTGTGTGAGCATGTCAGAACCGGTTGCTCCTGAGCCCATTTGAAATTAAATGACTTGGTTAAGTATTTCGAGATCAATGACTTTTTTGTTCATTTTACTTTTTATACCCGCTACCCATAGGCTAGAAGGGTATTATAAATTTGTGCCGGCAGGAAATATATGTAACAGGTAGAAGGCGACATCTCCGACCCTATAAAGTAAATATATTCTTGATCAGCGTCAACAGCCGAGACGATCTAGCTATGTCCGTATGAATACCTAGATCTCAGAGACTATAAGAGATATTTTTTTTTTTTGAGGACTTTGCTTTTATTTATTGAATCTTCTCTAGATTTTGAGACTAACAATAAGTTTACGAATCTTAACATTAAAATTTAGCTAACAGTGTGTTAAAACTGCATTCTGGTTGCGCGTCCCTCAGGTCGGTCGCTGGGTAGGTAAGTCATTACGACGAAGACGTGATTGGTTGCTCAACCTTGTTAGACCTCTCGCCAGGTGGTTAGGGTGCAACAGTAGCTTGGTAAAGTACTTTTCCTTCTGTTCTGCGATCACTTCTTTGACTGGTAGGATGTTTAAGTCGCGTTGTATGTTTTCGTTGCGAACGTACCACGGTGCCCCGGTGATGGTTCTCAAGATCTTCGACTGAGCTCGCTGGACTATGTCAATATTACTATTGCTGGCACTCCCCCATAATTGGGAGCCGTACATCCATATAGGTTTTAGTACCGAGTTATACAGCAGGACTTTATATTCAAGGCTAAGGGGAGACCGTGCGTTGATAAGCCAATGAAGGCTGCTGGCTTTTAGCTTTAGGTGTGTTCTTTTGGCTTCAATGTGCCGGCGCCATGTGAGTCTTCTGTCGAGGTGTACTCCTAGATATGTCACTTCGTTTGCTTGCGGGAGTAGAGTGTTGTTTAACGTTAGCGGCGGGCAGTTTTGTCTGTTCAGGGTGAATGTAACGTGCTTGCATTTTTGTTCGTTCACTCTAATTCGCCAATCTGATAGCCATTTTTCAACATCGACCATATGAAGAGCTAGCTGCGCAGTTGCTTTCCTCGGGCATTTTGAGCGGCTAAGAATAGCTGTATCATCAGCAAACGTAGATGTTGTTATTCGTGTGCTTGTCGGGATGTCTGCTGTGTAGAGGACGTATAGTGTTGGCCCTAGCACACTACCTTGAGGAACTCCAGCTCCAACAG
This sequence comes from Drosophila sulfurigaster albostrigata, assembly GCF_023558435.1. Classification (NCBI taxonomy): domain Eukaryota; kingdom Metazoa; phylum Arthropoda; class Insecta; order Diptera; family Drosophilidae; genus Drosophila; species Drosophila sulfurigaster. The sequence continues at coordinate 6,040,922 of NC_084882.1, forward strand.
TGAAAACATCAGATATAGCAGAGTTGCATCTCACAACAAATTTTCTGTCGTAAAGGTAAGACTCTAAAAGCTTATGGGTGTTGCTGGGGAGCATTGTCTTGATCTTGTACATTAGACCTTCTAGCCAGACTCTGTCAAATGCTTGAGAGACATCTAGAAATATGGCAGTACAGTACTCTCGTTTTTCGAACGCGTTCCGAATTTCTGATGTTATCCGGTTGACCTGCTCAATTGTTCCGTGCTTTTCACGAAACCCAAATTGATGTGACGGGATTCCTTCCTGGAGTCTTAGGTACGTGTTTATCCGAATCAAAACGCATTTTTCAAAGAGTTTAGATAAGCATGAAAGTAGGCTTATAGGTCTATACGACGTGGGGACTGTGTGGTCTTTTCCCGGCTTTGCTATCATTATTATAATTGACTTCTTCCATCTCACTGGATAGTAGCCAAGTTTTGCGATGGTGTTGAAAAGCTGGGTGATAGTGCAAACGGCGCAATATGGGAGCTCGATGATCATTTTGGGAGTTATGAGGTCGCATCCCGGGGATTTTTCGGATTCAGTTGATTTTTGATGATGCTAACGATTTCATTTGGGCGAAATTCGATTGGCTCACGTTGAAGCTGAGGCTCATTTGATAAAGTCGGCAGAGTAAACGCACTCGTGGCAGGATTTGGTTGGAATACATTTTTAAGGTGGTTGGCAAACGTGCTGGCTCTGTCTGCATCGCTACGCGCCCAGCCTCCTGTGGGATTTCTTATAGGCATCACGGCTTCTTTCGGTGAGCTCAGAGTAGGGTGAGCTCTCCATAGTGAGTTTTTCGTACTAGAAGTACACAATTGCTCTATGTAGTGGCGTTGGACGTATGCTTCTTCTTGCTGTAGAGCTTTAGTAAGTTCACGTGAGGCATGTCTTAAACGTTGCTTAGAAGATGGCGATCTGTGGAATTGCCACTCTCGACGTAAGCGTCGCTTTTCGAGGACGAGCTGCTCGATTTGTAGATTTGTCTTCTTTCGATTGCTTTGTGTATTTATGGTTTGAGGTGTTGAAGCTTGGGCTGCAGAGACAAGTACAGACTCCAGTGAATTAACAAAGCTGTCTACGTCGGATTCATTATTGAGATGGGGACTTAGCTCAATGTGTGAGCTTATATACTTTCTGTACTTAATCCAATTAGTTTTCTGTGAGGTCAATTTTAGTGATTGTTCCAATGTTCCTGGATGCCGGAGTAGAATAAACAGTATAGGCGAGTGGTCAGATGAAAGATCCGAAAGGCATTCGGCGCTTATCAGATTTTTGGAATGTTTTTGGTAATCGCAAAGTCTATTAAATCGGGCAGTTTCTTTGGGTCTGCCGGCCAGTATGTTGGTGTGCCAGGAGAAACATAGTCGAGCTTGTTCTTGGCGTTGATAATGGCATTGTAGAGCTGCTTTCCTTTTGGAGTCACGAGACGAGATCCCCAGTGTGTGTGCTTGGCATTGTAGTCTCCTGCTGCTATGAAGTGGTCTCCTAGTGAGTTGAAAAACTGCATAAACTCATCTTCAGCTATAGTGAAGCGAGGGGGCAGTATACGGCGGCTAGTGTAAGTTCGTTGCCGGTATTTAGTTTTATATTTATAGATGTGGCCTGTAGGTAGTTTTTAGCAAATTTGTTATGATAGTAGTGCTTAATACGGCTTCTGATTAGAATTCCAGTCCCACCATGTGCTTTACCGTCTGGATGATTTGTTCCGTAGAAAGTATATCCTCGAAGATGAAAATTGTATTTGTTTGTAAGGTGTGTTTCTGAAAGCAGCATTACGTCGATTTGATTGTCGAGTAGGAATTGAGCTAACTCAAGTTTATGCTGTGAAACGCCGTTAGCGTTCCACGTAGAGATCCGTAGGGGAGTCATTATTTGGATTGTTGTGAAACCAGCATTTCAATCAATAGATTTTGGTTTCGCATTAAATCTTGCATAGTTGTGCGCATAAATGACATAAATTCTGTAAGGCTTTGTTGTAAGCTGCATATCATAGCTTCGAAGTTGCTTTTTGACTGCTCCGGCGATTGATGTTGCTGAGCCATGTTCGGTTCTTGGTATGCTGATTGCAGAAATGAACTTTTGAGGCAGGGATAGCCGGTCCTGATTTTAAAGCGCTTGCGTATGTCACACTTTTCTCAGAGTTAATAGGTCCTAGTGAGGATCTGGCTGCAGTCGAGAAGAAGACTTCAGGGTTTGATCTGGAGACTTTCAACGTTTTATTTTGGGTGCGGGCGGTAATTCCTTTTGATGAATGCGGCTTTTCAGATCCTTATAAACTGGGCAACCTCTATAGTTAGCAGTGTGATTGCCACCGCAGTTGCCGCACTTTTCGAGTTGCAGTCATCTTTGCTCGCTGGGCAGTGTGCGGAGTCATGAAGCTCTCCACAAACTACACACACCGGGCGCAGTTTACAGTATGACCATTGCGTTTGTGCGGTTCCTCAACTGTAACTCGGCGATGCAGCAGGAACTGAAGATTGTATATAGGGTGCACTTCGTATTTCTTCAGGGGCTTATTGTCTGGCTCGAGCTCAACCTTAAAGAGTGGCTGCGGCTTTCTATCCCTGTTAAGGATATTGAAGACTGTCTTTGCGCTAAATCCCTTCTCTTGTAGTGCCTTTGTTATCTCTGCAGGCGTTACTTCAGATTCTATACCCTTGAGTACGACTTGCAAACCCTTGCTGCTTTTAAGCTGATACGTGTAAAAGTTCTTTTATTATCGGTAAGATATTTCGATAATACTCTGTAATTATCTTCAGACTTCATTTGAACTTTTGTTTCGTGAATGTTGCCCTTTACAAGGGGTATTATGTGAAAGTTATCCTTGCCAATAATCTCAATAATTTTGTTGACGAGAACATTGGAACTTTTTCTCGTATATAAATAGGCGGAGGCTTTGGCTTCCTTTTCTCGACTTCAGTAGATTCGGCCGCCTCAACCTCATAGGCGTCTGCCAAGATTTTGAATCGGTTCGAGTTCATGTCCGTTTCTATTGCAGCTAGGCTAGCATTGCCACGGGTTATTTTGCGTTGAGAATTTAGAGGGCTCATCTTTCTTTTAATTTGAATGTAGCGATCCATACCAGTCTGCACAGCCGGCTTAATAGGTTCATTGTTTTTGTTCTTTTTTTCGGGCAGCGCAGCGACAGACGTAGTAATGTTTGCGCCGCTAGCTGATGATGTCGTTAAACGCGCTGTCGATACAGTTGCGGTTGTTGTTGTTGTTACGGTTGACGTTGTCAGCGAAATTGCGGTGCTGGTTACTGCGCTCTTAGGCTGCAGAGACATCGATGGTAGCGAGGAGAGCATGAGCGCGCTCTATTACTCTCTACGTTTAAGAATTCGGTCGAGTTGGGGGTAATTGACCGCACTTGATCAGAGCTTGCATTATATTCGGTCGCTTTAAAAGAGAAGTACGCGTTGTTTCGTTGTTGTGAGAGCCGTCTCTCGTCTTGCTCACGGTGACGTTGTGCACGAATGTCGTTTTGACTCATTGTAATCGAGATTGATTAATTAAAGTTTTAATTGTTATGATTTATATTAATTAATTAATCAATCAATATAAACATTAGCGATTTCATCGCAAAGAGCGTCTTTTCGCGATATTGTAGATTTTTTAAACCAGTCACTGCACTTATGTGATCTTATTGAATATTTTTTCCCGGAGCACAATAAATACACGTCTGCATGCGACGACGGTTACGATATTGACTTAGCTATAATTTTTTTCGATAGTATTTATTATTTGCACGCAGATCAAGTTTGTTTCAAATTTTTGCCACGCCCACTTCCGCTCCTGCAAATCAATAATAACAAGAGTAATATTAAAGCTAGACCTGCGAATTTTGGTATATAATTATAATAACAATGGTGTTTGTGATTCCTGAAAGTTTGGTTGCATAAAAATTGTTTAAGTTATTAAAGAAATAGTTTTGTATGGGCAAAAACGCCTTCTATGTATGAGTTGTATGTATGCTTATACGTATGTATATTCATGCTCGCCTCTATATTTGTATCTGTATGCATAGATGCACTGCGATAGCTCTATTGGTAGAGTGCAAGCATATTCGTGTTGTGATACTCGGGGAATTCGGGTTCGAGCCCGCTCGGGGTTCAAACTTTTTTTTTTTTTAATCGTATTTACAACAATTATAAATACAAATTGTGGATTTTATTAAAGAAATACTTTTGTATGTGCAAAACCACCTGCTATGAATGTATTGTATGTATGCGTATACGTATATGCATATGTATGCATAGAGGGTTCATAAGTAATGCGATAGCTCAAACTTTTTTTTTTTTTTTAACCACCCGGTCGGTGGTGCTCGAGTTCAAATCCCGATCGAGAATACATGCATATTTATTTTTAATATTTTGAGATTATTACAGCAATATTTTGCTTTTATTCAAAATGGGTAGCGGGTATCTCACAGTCGAGTACACTCGACTGTAGCTTTCTTACTGGTTTTTTGTATTGCTTACATACAGACGAAAGCTATATGGGCAAATCCCAGAAACAGTCCACCAGCGACCAATTTTGAAATTTTACATTAATGTTAACACAGTGAATTGGAGCAATATTAGTGTTATTACTTAACTTACATATGTTCTTAAATTTTAGTGAAAAAAAAATTTTTTTCTTTTACAGAAATTTAAATTTTAATGTGAAAGTAGTGCACTAGCGCTGTATCGTGCGAGACGAAAATAACGTTTTTGTTATATAGTTAGTGTGAAAAAAATTTTTTTTAGGTTAGGTTATGTGGGACCGGCTGCCCCTGTACGGGCAAAGCATAGACCAGTAGAGGTCCGTAGCTGTACCGGTAGCTTATCTACGTCTCAGAAGTCGCGCAGTATGGACACTTTTTTAGCAAAAGCCAGTAGCATCCTAGGAGGTAGCCGTGAAACGTCTCGAAGATCGTTGTGGCACGGCGAATTAAGGTATTTCAACCGGAGTCGGGATAACGCTGGGCATCTACAGAGAAGATGCTCAAGTGTTTCCTTAACCCCGGGTTCGTTGCATTTCCTGCACTGATCACTGTTCGTGATGCCCAGCTTTACAGCATGGACAGCTGACAGACAGTGACCAGTTAAAATGCCTAGCATTAGCCTGCAGTCTTTTCTTGAAAGCTGCATGACGAATTTGGTTAAGTTTTTGTTAGTAGAGGCACACATCAGCCTTGCAGTTTTGCACGAGTTGGCATTACGCCGGCTCGCGTCCCACTGAAGTCTAGAGCGCACCTCAATTTCACTACCTAGAGTTCGCAGGGATATCGGAACATTGCACATGTTACCGACATCGAGCTCCACTCCCTCTTTGGCGAGAGTGTCTGCGATCTCGTTGCCATCGATGCCCTGGTGGCTTGGGATCTAATAGATACGCACGACCGCAGATGCGTTCAGCGACTCTATTGCTCTTCTGCTGTCCAGGACAACTTTGGACTTGACCACATCAGAGTATATTGATCTTATTGCAGCCTGGCTGTCAACAAAGATGTTAATAGAGTTATGATTACACTGTAAACCCCGAGCCAATTCGGCAGCCTTGCCAATGGCGAAAACTTCCGCCTGGAAGATGCTGCAGTGGTCTGGGAGTTTATAGGAATGTTTGGAGACCGGGTCCGGGCAGTATACGGCCGCTCCGACACCATCATCCATCTTCGACCCGTCGGTGAAGAGGTTGAGGGCTTCGGGAATGCATAACCCTTCCCGCCAGCAGTCCGGTTCCAAGAATATTGTTTTAATATGGTCAGTACTGGTAAGGGGGATAGTATAGTCCAGGTCTCTACTAGTCTCCCTACCAATGGCGCTGTGACCATAGCCTAGCAGACCCAGATTGCCTGTTGCGGCAATCCTTAGGGACGATTTTGCGGCTATGGATTGCGCGTATAGGTTTAATGGCTATTACCTCGAGGGCTTTAGTTGGCGTCGACCTGATAGCGCCTGTGATGCACAGTAGCGCTTGACGCTGTGTCCTTTCCATGATGGATAGGTACGTCCTTTTTTCCGTGGCCTGCCACCACACTATAACACCGTAGGTGGGGATAGAGCGAACAACTGAGATGTATATCCACCGCATTAGATTGGGTGAGAGGCCCCAAGTGCAACTAAGCATCTTTTTTTCCATGTATAAGGCTCCGGTGGCCTTCTTCACCCTTTCTAGCACGTTAAGCTTCCATGACAGTTTGCTGTCCAGAACCACACCTAGGTATTTTACTGCTAGGCTAATAGACGAAGATGAGCAAGATACAACAGCGAAGACATTTCAACGGAAACTGCCGAAAGAAAGGCAACATTATTGAAGCTCTCTGACTTGCCAATTTCTAAACGATTTATGATAATAATTAGAAGAAGCGTACGAGAGCAACGTATCCAAAGAAATTAATTTCTCGCAGCAAGTTCTACAAATGTAGACCAAAACATATTGTGCAATCCAGCAAGCTTTCTCACAATATGTGTGTTTGTCAGTACCATGCAAATTTCGCACTCTTGCTAGAAGCAAGCAATAAAATCATTAAATCTATTCCATCAAACTTCGGCCACTTTTTAAAAAAAGTGTGCTGCGACGAAGCCAATGAAGTTTGTATGAGAAACGAGTGTGATGAATGTGTTGTAGAAATTGTAGATGCTCTTGTCCCTTTAAATGAAATTAATCGGATCGAAGACAGTGTTGAATGGAAAATTTTGCGAATAATTGATAAACGCATGGTGTTTATCCAAACTCAAGGAACCGCTTTTGATCTACTCAGCGAATTGCAAAGAATTGCATGCACTTGCCAAAATTTAAAACGCATTGTTATGTAAAAAGAGTACAACAACAGTACTTTCAAAAGCGGAAAATGTCCATTGCTAAGGATGAGGTTGTTTTGCAAATTGATTTTGCCGAAAACTATCGCCTAGTCAACCAGAATGAAATCCAATTAGCTCACTTTAGCTACTCACAAGTTACTATTTTTACTTGTGTCGCCTGGTTGCACACTGGAACAAAATCATTGGCGATCATGTAACGGCGCCTACAGCAACAGGCATTGAATTCGGCCTAAAAGTTTGCTAAGTCTAAGCCAAGTTTAATATTGTGTCAGGTAGCACCTAAAAGTATGCAAGTTTTGTGCCACCTTATGTTTTGTTTACGCAGGGCTTAAAAGCATGCTACCTTTAAGCCATAAAATTTATGGTTATATTCTGCTCCTAAAAGTATGCACTTTCAGTCTAACAAATTAGCTTAAGCTGCTGTAAAGCTGAGCTTAAAGTAGCTCTGTAAAACTAAGCTTAAGGTAGTGTTGTAAAACCGCTGATAAGCTGAGCTTGAAGTTGTGCATCGGTTGCACTGGAAAGCTCAGCTTTGACGTTTGCGCCTGCTGCACCAACTTGAGCGCACCCAACTTATCTTAAGCCAGTTCTACGGATTTTGATCTGAAGGCATCCAGCTATTGTGGATATTTTTTCCACCTCAAATTTTGATAATTGGTAAGGGAAAAGTTTTATAATGTCGTATATGGATTTATGTTTAAAAGTAGTTGTGTTCGCAGGCTCGTTTTCTTCTTCTTGCTCCTTTTTGAAGCAGACTGCTTCAACGAAGTGCGTTCGCCTGCCGCTAATTGTCCAGTGGAGCGCCCTTGCAGCCTCCGTTTGCCCAGCGGAGCGCCCAGCAGGCTTCGTTTGCCAGCAGAGCGCCTAGTAGGCCATTTTCGCCCAGCGGAGCACCCGCGGCGGCATTCTCGGCCAGCGGAGCACCCTCACCGGCCCTTTCGGCCAGCGGAGCATCCGTGCAGGCCTTTTCGCCCAGAGAAGCACCCGCGCCGGCATTCTCGGCCAGCGGAGCACCCCTGCACTGGCCCTTTCGGCCAGCGGAGCACCCTCACAGGCCAACTCGGCCAGCGGAGCACCCTCACCGGCCAACTCGGCCAGCGGAGCACCCCTTCAGGTCACTTCGTGGTCAGCGGAATGCCTCTACTGGTTACCGCCTGGCCAACGGAGCGCCTTTAGGCGCCATCTGTAACAATCAACAGCGAGCAACAATTTAGTGAACTATTATATGAATCTCTAAAGATTCCAATTTCGAAGTGTAATCATTTCAAAGTGTTGTGAAAACCAAACAATGATTTAAATTAAATCATGCCACTCTTGCAATTCTAAACAAACAAAATCTAATTTACATGTTATAAAAAAATGATCGAAAAGTGTAGCGCTTGAAAAGAAAGATAGATTTCAAATAAAACAAAATAAAAAAAAATGAAAACCAAAGTGCTGTTCTATTGAACACAAATAATAAAAGTGCGCTACAAAACCAAAAATTGTAAAATTGTATCTAGCATCCGAACACAAATTAAAACAATAGCCACTAAAATCAAAGTGTAGTTCAATTAGAACAACTTAAAGCGAAGCGTTAACACATATGTACGAAACAAATTACACATACGATCGCAATTATAATAAATTAAGTCAAATTGTGAGAGTGCCTTTAGAGAGAAACGATCTCACAAAAAGAAAAATATAAAAAAAAGAGTACTAATAAATTGTAAAAGAAAAAAGAAAGAGATGAAGTGTTCAGTGGTTCAAAGCGAATTGTAAATTAGGAAAAGAATTTAAAAGTCATGTGTAAAAATGAACACATCTAAAAAAAAATAAAAATTTGTTTGAATTAATTGATAATTTGTTATACAACGAATTAGTAATAGTTAATTGAAAATG